>NC_053415.1:2995000-3210000 GCF_016859285.1 Xiphias gladius | reverse complement strand
AATGATCTTGCATCATACGGGAACCCAACTTCTCTGATAGCATTATTTTCTGATATTTAAAGGGGTTATATGTAATTTGTCTCTTCCGCCAAACGTGGTTTTCTTGCTGGGAGTGGGTAGTGGTGGTGGATGCTTGCCAGGAGATTCAGCCATTGTTGCGTTTACAACACGAGGTTAGAATATGCTCTCTGAGCAGCGCTACTTCTTCATTCTCTCGTGCTGAACTGAGGGCAGACTGGACGCTAGAATTACTCACTATCGTAAGTGACAAGGCGGGCCAGCTGGTTAGCATGCTAACTTCAGTAGAATAAAGAAGGGACAGAAATAGAAGCAAAAGAAGAGTTAACACTGGCGTTGCTTTCCACCGCTGGAGACAGCTCTTGGTGAGTAAAGAAATTAAGTTTGATGCTGAACTTGCAACGTTTCTTCTACACTGGTAAGTAAACAGCTGTTAATGCTAACGTTGGCTATGTAGGAGTAGCAAAAACTTACATATCTCCCCTTTAAACTATGTTCAAAACTATTAAATGTTTTTGCAACCTTCAAGTTTGATTTAATCTTCACCAAATTTGGATATCGATTGTAACCAAATGTAGTGTACATGTTCAGAACCTAGCTCCGAGCTTCAAGATACAGTCTTGGGACATTTCACCTCTAGGGGATGTCAAAAACTTTAAAAAGTTTATATGCTGTAAAAGACTCTGCTTTTTTTCCTAAACTTAATATGACATCATCTGTTGTCATGTCCCATTCAACAGGTACAATTTAATTTTGATTGATCAAAGTTTGTTCAGAATTTTGATACAGAACTCAAAACTACAAAAAATTACCATAGATTACCAGAAGGTTATAGAAACTTTGTTCTTTTTGCAACACATCTTGCAATATATGAAGAAACATTGCTTCACTGCAACCAATTGTCAATTATGAAGTCCATCACTCTACTTGCATAAAGTATTTGTTCAAAGGCTAGCATAATTGAGGCACAGATTGTTTAGAGTCTGGAGAATAAATGTGGTTAAAAAGTGACAATAGGACACAGTGACAATAAATGTTTCAGCCTGATATGTAGTGTATAAACAACACATCCCACCTTGCCCAATGTGTGATCAAACTTTATTTCATAGTTGATCACAATCAAATGATTTTTCTTTCAGGTCTTAAAAATTTAAATTTTGATGATTATTTAAATTTCCACTGCATTAATTGTCATCGTCTCCTGGGGTTTTAAATTTTCAGGTTATGAAAACAAAAGACCAAGCTGATAGTCTAGGGGTGAAGGTGCTGACTATGAAGCACAAGGCCCCAGGTTCAAATCCAGAGGGAGTGTTACCACTCCACTCTATCCCTTGCCTCCTGCTGCTGTCCACAGGGTGTTAAAGGCGTAAGAGGCCACTAAAATAATTGACCATTTTCCAAACTCACTGTCATGTACTGATCACCAGCACAATACTTCATAATGGTTAAGTTTTACCAAAGTCCTTATGGGCAAGTCACTCGGCAGCCATCTTGGTAATGCCATTGGCCAGTTATTTCTGGTTATAGTTTTCCTTTCAATCCCCCCTAATGGGGATTGAGCCATAACTCTTCTTTCAGTGGTCAGTGTCTGTAAACTGCCATCTTACGGTCTCTCCACGGATGTTCTGCAGGGCTTAAGTCTGGGCTTTGGCTGGGCCAATCAAGGACAGAAAGGGATTTTCACCATTCAAGTGTTCTCTTGGTTGTATGCTTCAGGTCATTGTCCTGTTGAAAGAGAACTGTCACCCCAGTGTCAGGTTGCATGCACTCTGGAGCAGGTTTTCTTCAAGAACCCCTCTGTTCTACCACCACCATGCTTCACAGTAGGGATTGTATTATCCAGGCGATGAGCAGTGCCTGGTGTTTGCCAGACGTAGTGTTTGGAGTTCAATTTTTGTCTCATCAGACCAGAAAATCTTTTTCCTCATGCTCTCAGAGTCCTTTAAATGTTGCCAGACAAACTCCAGGCAGGCTGTCATATGCCTGTTGGTCAAGGTGGCTTCAGTCTAGCCACTCTACCATAAAAACCTGATTGATGGAGTGCTGCTGAGATAGTTGTCCCTCCAGCCAGAAGCTCCTTGCAGAGATGGGATTACCTTCTCATCTCTGGTGGTTCCAAAGTTCTTCCATTCCACGGTTATTGAGGCCACTGTGCTCCTGGGAAAAATCAAAGCTTTAGCAATGGTTTTATTTCCTTTCTCTGATCTATGCCTCGCCACAATTTTATTGCGGAGGTCTACCGAGAGTTCCTTGGACTTAATGGCTTGATTTTTGTCCGGACTTGCATTGCTTATATACACAGGTGTGTGCTATTCTAAACTATTTTTTCGTCAATTCAGTTTGCCACAAGTGGAATCAAGTCAAGTTCTAGAGTCTGAATACATTTGTAAATAAGAGATTTAGTTTCTGATTTTTAATAAAAATGCAAAAATTTCTAAAAACATATTTTCACTTTGTCATTGGGTTATTGAGTGTAGACTGATGTGCAAAAATGGCAGTTTTATCATTTTAAAAATAAATCTACAACACAATAAAGTGTTTTATATCCCCTTCACTGGCTGAGTTATTTTTAATTTTGTCTTCCAGATATGGAGCTCAAGGCCTGACCCTCAGTAAAATTGTTCCCCACATATGTAACCTCTTGGGGGACCCCACAAGTCAGGTATGGCCGATCTTACTTTCTCTATATCTACTTTGCTACAGTTGTGAAATGTATTTCATTCTTAGATTTAGAGACCTCAAAGTAGTTTGTGGAAATTTTGTGCTGTCAGGTTTTTTTTGGTTTTTTTTAAAGTTTTTTTAACGTCTGGAGCTAAAATTATTAGTAGATTAACAGATGAGTTGATTGACACAGTAGTGTCATTCATTTCATTTAAGAAATTTATCAAGTAAAAATACTGTTTTATTAGATAAATGTAATGTAACGTAACGTTTGCTGGTTGCAACCTCTCAAATGTGATATCACTCTTAATTTCATAACAGGGAGTGTTTTAGGGCATCTGATGAGAGGTAGGTTTCCTTTCATGTTCAGACCCCAAAGAGGCTTCAGGCTTCAACACTCCAGTCCCCCGCAAAGGGGAAAAATTAAGTAGTGCAACTTTAGTACAGTATTACCAGTCAGAAACATTCACAGTTGGATCAAGGTCCAAACCTAATGACTCTTTTGCAAAGAAAAAAATTACATCTCTTAACAAGGTCAGAGTAAAAAATGAGTAAAGAAACAATTGAAAGAGAGACCGAGATTTAATTAAGTTGTAAATGATTTTATGTGATATTGTGGTTTTCAGGTACGTGATGGAGCTATGAGCTGCTTGGTAGAGATCTACAGACATGTGGGTGAGAGGGTGAGGATGGATCTCAGCAAGAAAGGCCTGCCACAGTCACGGTATGACAACAGGAGGTTGCCAACCTGTCACTGACTGTCTCCATATATCTACCCCCTCCTTTCATCCTTTTCTTTTTTTACTGATTTTCCTGGGGTTTTTTTTGTTTGTTTGTTTTAAAAAAAATTATTTCTCACTCTTTCAATACATACACAAAAACACATCAGTATATATGGGACAGTAATGTAAAGGGCTGAGAGGAAGATTTCCTCCCATGTTCAGACGCAAAGAGGCTGCAGCCTACAACATTCCAGACATAGTTCTACCCCTAGTGGCTAGGTACTACAGCTTTAGAACACTAAGATGACAAGGGAGATTTACTGTATGTTTCATTTCCAATAAAAAGTCATTTCTGTCTGTTAAAAGACTTCCATGAAGGATGGTCCTGTGTATCCTCGCTCATAAATCTTCTGAGATCCCTTCTTTCTTCTCAATCCTTGCTCCTCAGAGCAGAAAAAAAGAGCTTTGGGATGGCTTTCAAGATGGAGGACTGGACTGATTTCAGGGTCAAGTGAGGATCAAGGAGTGAGGAAGGATCGAGTACTGTATGCCCATGTGACAGTTACATAGGGGAAAAGGACATGCTTATTTTCATTATATTTTAGAAGTTTGGGACTCACCAAAATGATAAAAACCTTCTGTACAACTCTCATCTTAACATTTCTCCTATAGCTCCATCTCACAAACCAAAATCTAACTGCTTTACTGTAAACATAAGGGATTACAATACACTGCTGTTTAACAAAACATGCATCTTCTAAAATATATTATATGTTTCTTGACCAAAAGTGCCAATAAGGTGTCAGATCAGGTTCTTGTAACCTTAGCTAACCTAACTGGCATTGTCAACATTTCTCAAGCTGGTTTTACAAAACAACACACAACCCTTGCAGTAAAATAAAATCCACCTGCATTTAGTGATGCACATGTGAGAGCCGTTCTTTCTCATTGCTTATTTAGAGCAAATTCCAGCAAACGTACAGTTTTTTTCTGTTACCCTGTTACTGTTATTTTCTCTTATTTATCCTTTTTGACGCTTGACCATATGTCTCTGCATGCCACCATCACACTCTCCTCCTTCTCTCCCTGGCCCTAGTGCCAGTTAGTCATCTATGTCGCTGTCTATTTTGGTCTTGGCCATCCGGGCTGCACAGAGCATAGGGAGAGCTTTCCTCCTCTGAACTGATGGATGTTGCAGTCAGCAGGTCCAGGGTTATTTTACTATCCTCTGTTCTCTCTGATTCAGTTTTATGAAACTTTGTTTTTACTCCCCTTTTATTTTTTCTATTATTTTATTTTCTATTATTTCATGTCCTTTCCTACATATCAATCATCACTTGTTTGCAATTTAAAAAAAGAAAAAATTCTTACTCTGTCTGGTTTCTAGGTTGAATGTAATCTTCAGCAAATTCGATGAAGTCCAAAGATCCGGAAACATGATCTCATCCTCTGGCTCAGGTGAGTACACTCCCTCTGTGTGTCATTATTTCAGCTTGCTGTTCTAGCTTCTGCTTGCTTTTGACTTTAACCGTTGCCCTTGTTTCTTATGTTGTATCCAGATGCCTCTTTGACCTTTTGATATGCATCCATGAACAAAATATATCCACAGTTTAAAATCAAACATTTGTTGATCTCATTCAGAAATAGTCTTAAGGTAGCCATAATGTGGAATGTTTTTATTTTTTTTAAATTCACTGCTGGGTAGTTATCATCTCATGCTTACGTCATTGTCGTTGTTTTCCTCCACACTAACATCGAGCACAGTGGGAAATGATGAGCAGATGCACCATGAAAATCAGGGCTTTTATAGTCTCAGTATCAGACAGTTTTATGGATCTGGAGCAGCTCCGTAGTCACAATTCAAGAGTTACCTGTGATGGCAGAACTTTTTTTCTATGATGAGTGAAATAGCAGGCTTCTTCATTTTCAAATTTTCACTGCCTTTTATCCAGCTATCTCCTCCTGTATCACCATACATCTTTCCGTCACACTCCATTTGGGTACTGTATTTTGCATGTTGAGGGTGTGAGTGAAATGCTGTATGTGTGGAGGAAGAAAGAATGTTTGCAGGCCAGACGGGACCTTGAGTGGATGAGTTTTCTCTACAGAAGGTGGACATCCATTGGAGCTTTCATATGTCCATCTGTTGAGCCAAAGAGCAAAACAGACTTCCAGAGGAATCCCTCTAAAATGTATACATCTATAAAAAGAAACAGAACAAAACAGAAAAGAGACACGCTTACAATAAAAAGGCAGACACAAAGTTCTCTATTTGTCCACTTTTGGGTGTTGTATGTCTTAGCAGAGAGTAGAGTGGCACCTCTGTGCAGGTGGAATTTCTCCAACACCCTTACTGCTGACTCTGTCTCTGTCCATTTACAGGGAGAACAGCTGAGCTGAGGAGAACACGTTTAGACAGGGCTCAGCATTTCTAAACAGTCTGCTACAATCCCTCCTAGCTACCACTCCAGAACAAATCTCTTTGTTTTGAAGAGATTTTACAACCAAGACAACTTACTTAATCATGCCACTCACAACACTGAGGAAAACTTTGTGCCTTATGCCGACTCCATGGGCTAATAGTGGTTAATACCAGCGTTTTCTGTCTTTGTGTTTCTTTGGGGATGATGGCAAGAGTTTTGAACTGAATGGCTGCATACATTTTTTGTGTGAGCACGATTTTTGTACTGGATTAAACTGCACTTCACAAAGAACAACTGTTATTGTGTGGAGCTGAAAGACATGGGCATTCACCAGGCAGGCAGGGTCTAACAAACGACCCTACTGAGTTGCATAATAGGAAATATAGAATCAAGTGTTTTTGGAGCTTGACCCATACTAGGGCCTTAAATCAGGATATCAGGGCCTGTGCTGCATTGATTTTGACTAGTCTCTTTTTCTTTGTGTCTCCTGCAACTTTATAAAAGGGCAACACTAAATAACCAGAGTTACCCCTTTAAGGCAGGGCCATAGTTATCACTAATTATTTTATCACTAAATCAGATACTCTCAGAGCAAAAAAATCCAGTAAATTACATAATGAACAAATGACTTTAATTTCTTTGTCTTTCAGTATATAAAACAAATCCATAAATGATTGGACCTTTTTGCCAAGCAGTCCCTCCTGGTCATCTCTGTTTGTTTTGATTTTGTCTGATGCACAGTTGCTGGAAGTTCATTTGCAAAGCTAAGAGAAATAATCAAACATGACTCATCTTAGCAGTTATTAGATAGTCACTCATCATATTCATCATGATCAGCTGCTTGGCTTGACGTCTCTTTCACAGCTGCACTGACATTGACTTTGTAACTGCAGATGATGGTTCATTTTAATTTAAATCCATTTGCCTCAGAGTTGAGAAGAATGTTTGGTGTTAATGTGGACAGGGAATGAGCTGCGCTGTCATACATACAGGCTTTCAGCCTGGTTTGACAGTTGCGCTAACAGCTCCAAAATAAACTCAATTTACAGAAGAGAGAGAAGTACTGGCGAAGAAGGAGGGATTGTGTACAGTAAAAGTCATGAGCAAGTGCTGAAAGTTGCACTATATGGCCAAATTTATCCGGACATCTATATCTACATAGTATAATAAAAACACCCACATTGAACTACTTCTTTTGCAAGGGATTTAAATTGTGAAGGTTTTGACACAAAATTCCCAAATCCTGTCTTGTCTCACATACTTGTAATATGTATGCAAATTTACTCAAGAGAGAGAAGGAGGCGTAGGGGCTTGGCTTTGCTGTGGTGTTGGCAAGGGGGAAGACAGAAGAGAGGGAGAAGGAGAGTGAGAGGTAGGGGTAGAGAGCAGAGATATTGTAGAGGGAAAGACAGATGAGAGGGAGGGTAGGAGGGATACAGGGCAAAACAAAGCAGCCATTTCTGCAGCACGACCAAGAGGGAAACAGTGGGTGAGAAATATTGTGCAGAGGGAGAGCTGAGCTATCAGCTGTGTAGCATCATTCCTCTCTGGCTTCAGTGCTGAGGACAGCTTTCCACCATGACAGCTGGAGAAGGTAGGACTGGAAAGAATGGGTTTTCACTTTACTAAGCATATAGATTATCCATCTCCCTGCATGTGGAGTGGTGAGAGAGCATTTGTTCGATAAGGAGAAATTAACAGTTTTAACTCTCTTATGTAACCTTCTTTTTTCTGCTGCAAGCTGTATTTTGACTCAGTCCCGTTAAGTAATAAAGCTGGTTGTTGGTGAAGAAGGAAGCACCTACTGAACTTTTCTTATCGATAACTTAAGTCATAGGAGACTCCATTGCCTCTGAAGTGAATTCACTATAGGTGGATGTTTTTGCCGTCTTTCCAGCACAGCAGTGAAATGTTACATTTCATGTCTCTTGTTTATCTCTACTGTGTCTTGTGTTCAGTTTCCTCTCCACACCCTGAGCAGTAGCTTGCCTACAGCAACCCAACACTTGTGTCATATTGGTCCAGTGCTGGCCAAGATGATGAGAGCTGAGGCAGTTACTGTCAGTATGTACTGTTACATATGGCTGTCTATAATTTGCATAATTTGTTATGCAATGCATTAAATCCCTATTCATTCATTTAATCAGGTTAATTTTGGATTACTCTACCTTCACTTTCATGGGAATAATTTGCCTCCAGAATTTTCATATAAAACGTAAAAAAGTTCTCAATTCACTGCCATTTAGTATCAACTACAGTTACTGTATGTGACATAAAATAATGTCAAAATAATACTTCTTTTCCTCAAAATGCATCTGAGTAAGTAAATAAGTATCACATTTTTTAATGTGCTTTTTTTTTTTTTAAACTTTCTGTGCTTGATGCAGGGTTATAGAGGTCAGATTATTCATACTGAATTACTTCCAATTAGACTCTAACATCACTGGCGGTTTTTGGAGAAAATGGCAAATATACAGCTTTTATATGCTTTTTGGACCTATTTAAATTTAACATCAGGAATGCATTTTGCAACATCTGTTGTCAGGACTCTCTGAATCTGAACTTTTTCTTCTTACTGCTGAATTAATTGTTTTCAACTGTTGTTTAAGATTATTCTCGCAAAGAATTGCGCTCACTATGAGCCTCTCACTGTAGTGCAGTGTAGTACAGCTACAAACCTAAAATTAAAAGTTCACTTCATTAAGTTGAACTGATGCAGCACATTGATCAGAGGATTTATTAGAATACTTATTCATGCTGATATCAGAAGTATAGAAGGGAATTCAACAGTTAAATAAATAAATGCTAATCAGGGAGAACATGCATTCTACTTTTTAATAATCTTTACTGACTGTAAAGAATTACCCCACCACAAAAGTTTGTCAGTACACAAAATAATTGGTGCAATCTGAAACAGACAAATGAATTAAATTCTGAGTAGTAAGGAGCATCAGTGCTGATTACAGTGCTTGGTCAGCACGTAGGGTGCAGTACTGAGGCTTAAAAGGCAAGGCAACTAATGATTATTGTCATTATCGGTTAATCAATGAATGGTTTGGTCTCTAAAATGTCATCAAATATTTAAAAAGTGTACCCTAGAGCCCATGGTGATGTTTTCAAATGTCTTCGTTTTATCTGACCAAGTTTTCAACAGCTTGACCACTAACAATAGACATAGCTCACTCTGAAAAGTATGCCTTATTTGGTCATGTCTCTTAAATAACAGAGGTCTGATTACTGCAACTGACTTCTTTTTTTTTCAAAGGAACTGTCAAGTGTCTATGGCTGTCACAATCTTGTTCTATACGGGCCCATCTATAGCAGATTAATGCATAATGCAAACTGAAGCTTCAAATAGAGGCATTATCTCTAACCACAGAGAAGACAGTCAACCTGAAGTTTCGTCTTAAAACAGGGAAAACTGTGTATATATAGGTGGATTGTTGTAACTATGGTACACAAGCCAGTTGGTACTCAGTTTCTTCAACACAATCTTTGTAATTAGCTTAATCCCTGAGGCTTTGCGTGTGTGTGTGTGTGTGTGTGTGTGTGTGTGTGTGTGTGTGTGTGTGTGTGTGTGTGTGTGTGTGTGTCTGTGCGCGAGCACACGCACGCTTGAGCTGCCTTCATTGTCCTCAATTCTAGTGCATTGCTGTTACATAAACATTGTGGACACTGCAAGTCTGTCTTTTCCCCAAAGTTCAGCTGTGATGAGCAGCAAACTGAGAGCATAGCAGATCTGCACTGCTAACCATCAACCCCATCATGTCAGTATCTGCAGTGGTACACCTCCCCAGCCACTATACTTAATGCAGGTTAATACAAATGCTTTTTGGTCATTTTTGATTTACATGATACCACATTAAGATCCATCTATAAAAGGAGAAATTACAGGCTTCCTGGTCCCTGGGGTTTTAAGACTGTTAGAGCCCAGTTCATGTGTCAGATATGCCTGCTAGTCTCATGGATTTGGGAGTGCTGCATAGGTGCTTGAGCACTGTGCGCATGCAAGTGTGTCTCTGCTTGTGTGTGCAGTATTATGTGTTGCACCATGTAGGAAATAGTTAACACCAGTGGGTGAACAGGAAAAAGGAGGGATGAATACAGAAGAAGGAATACTTTTCTAAGGAAGTCCTTTTGATAATCCCACACACACATAAACACACACAAACACACACAGAGTGAATGCACAGTTTTGTAAAGAGCGTAATTTGATTTCTTATGCGTGTATGGATTGTGTGTGGGTGTGTGCGTGCTTGTGCGTGTGCCTGTGTATCTGCTGCTATTGGCTTTTGAATATTGTGGAGGAGGTTCTGGCTTAAAAAGCACAGGAGAAAGACCTTTTCTATATTTGGAATTTTTTTTTTTTTTTTTTTTTTTTTGCATTGTTTGTGATGCATTCAGTTTTTCTTTTTAAGAGGGAATATTTTGGAAATAGGCTCAAATAGATATTTTGAAGTGTTCCCTCATTATTTGTTATCAAACGCAGCATTGCATCCTGGCGATTGTTTTAACATTTTAGTGTTTTTAAAGTGGCTGTAATCATTATTTATGTATCAAATAAAAATGTGAAAACAGCGATAAGACAGTTTGAAAGGGGTCGTAGTGTTGTAGTGATTAACCCACATAAATTATCAGCTGAATCTGCACCCCCCTTGCCTTTACAGAGCTTTATAGCGCATTTCAACTCATTGTTCAGCTGTTTGGCCTGCACCCGTACTATTTCAGTTCACTCCCCTCACTCTCATAACGTCATTTTTGACCACAGCAGCTGTTTTCAGAGAAAAAGTTGTAAAACCACAGGTACTCTTCCTGCTTAGCACTAAACAGCAGACAGTTAAAGTTAAAGACAGGTAAAGACACAGACGAGCTGGTGAACATAGTGAAACATTCAGCAGCCCAAGAGCCAGATATTTTACGCAGGAGTTAGGTAGAAACCAAAAACAGAGCTAAAAGAGAGTGAATACTGGACTTACATTAACCAGGCGGCCAGAAACACACCTCTAAATGAATGCTAATTTTGCTCTGTAACTGCTAGGTAACTGCTAAGTAAATTGATAATAAAGGATAAGGGATTAAGCTTGTGCCGTTCTATATTTTTCTTATTTTCAACAGATTTCATGAAAAGATCAAAACCAGCTATGTTTTAGTCCATCTCTCAATACTTTCTGACCTTCCTACCCCAAGCCCATAAGTTCCTGCTGAAGCCATAACCCTTTGAAAAGTAGCTCACAAATGCATAGTTTCAATTTAAAAAAAAAATTTAGTACTTTGCCTAAACAGCTGGGCACTAAAGTTTTTAGTAAATGTTACTGAAACACGACAAAACAATTTCCCTCTGTGGGTGAATACAGATTTTTTTCTCTTGTGAGTATTTCTGGTAGGATGGTGTTTGTGGGACTGTCTCAAATTAACCACAGTGCATGTGTTCATGGTAATGAAGAAACATGTCACCCAGTGTAACAGTGTGGCTCATTGATGTCTTTTTAATAGTTTTTGGACAACAATGGAGCTCTATGGCACAGTGGAATAAGATGTACCAGGCATTGGATACCCACATTTCTTGTTAGTAAAATCAGTTCATTGTTGGCTTGGGTCTTTTCATGGGATTTGCTAACAAATTACAAAAATATAGACTTTATTTGGTCTTATCCTTTAACACGATCAGTGTGTTAGGTCTGAGACAAACCAACAGAGAAAAATGTGCTCATGAATGTATTCATTATAAATCAGCTCATTAGTTTAACTTGTTAAGTTTAATGTACCTCTGAAATTCTTTTAAAGATCAGGCAATGCAGATATCCATTTATGTGGGGGGACTGGGGGTTGTGGTGACATGCAACAAAGATGGAGAGAGACGGAGAGAGACAAGATGAGAGTATAAACTGATGCCAACCCTCTCAGTTATGTGATTGTCTTCCTTATGTGCTTTGCCAAGTGAAATGGGCAACAAACCCTCTGTCCATGTGACTCTGGGACTTAAAGGGAGTCTTTGATGGGCATAATGAGACCACCATAGCAGTGGCCCCTCTGCCAGGACACAAGCTGGGGTTATCTACACCAACTAGCCTGAGTATCTGTACAAATTGGTAAAAAAACCAGCCTCAGTGTTTTTTCCCTCTCTGACGAGCTTGTTGACTATTTAATGTTCCCACATCAATCGAAAATCATTGAAGCCTAATGACAATACATAAAGAGGATGTTGATATGTACCATCTGACTAACAGTGCCACTCCCAGGAGGATCACAGACTCTTAATGGAATAGAAATGATTCATACAGAGGACTAGATTGGCAAAAATTCAGGCTTTTTAGCCTAATTGGAAAACCTCACAATACTGCTTCCAGGCAATCTTGATTGACAGAAGGTGCCTGTGATAAAATGACAGATTGTCATCAAATGGCTCTCACAAGCCAATCATTAGCACTTGAGTTAGTGTGGTGGAAAATAAACACCATGACAATTGTTTGACTACAATGCTGCCTTGTTTTGCAGTGAATCATATTTCTTGTTATTGAGACAGACGCAGCTGTTGCAGTGCCTTTGTTGACATACAACCATTTTATTCCTCCACTCCTCTGTCTATCATATATCCTGATATATGAATAGGATTATATATACAAGTATGTTATCTGCTGTTAAAAGACAAAATGTTGCATGATTTTGCAAACCTGACCTTTGAAGATTTCATTTGTGTAGGAATTCATAAACACTCAATGGCTGATATTGTCTGCTCTGTGCTTCTCCAGCAGTTTTTTTCTCATTTATATAACATAACACCAATATCCCAAAAAAAAATAAAGAACAGAAGACCTCAGTAATAATCCTAGGTGTCAGCAGTGACAGCTCATGAGCAAGGCTGGCTCAAGGCTGAGTACACCTAGATTTTATGATGCTGAACCATTAAAGCAAATATTCTGACAGAGTAATGACTGTGCCTAAATCCAACTCATAAAAAGCAGTAGCACACATCCAAGCCCGGTTTCATTCATGTAAATTCACATGTGGTATAGGAATCAGCAGTTAGCCTGGTAGCCTTACATGGCCACTTTGAAATCAACAAGTGTCTTCTCTGCTTCTGTTCTACATTTCTTCAGTTGATTATAGAGTCTGACTGGGACAGGCAGCTCATTGTCCTCAGAGCAGCCCAGGCTACAATAATGTGTTTCTGCTCTGTCTGTGTACTGTGATAACATCACTCCCACGCTGAATGGGTTTTTTCTTCAGTTTTATGTTTGAGACATTGCACTTTGGAGAAAATTCTTCATTCACATTTTTTCATATGCGGGCTGACACTGTATGATCAGACTGTTGGTGGAAAGCATTTTATAGTCCCCTTTTGTATCTAAAACAACTGGATGCTTGAGGTTTTTATCTACTACTGAAACATTTAGTTGATTGACCAGCTGATTTACACAGTTTTGATAATCAGTTAATCGTTTAAGTCATTTATCAAGTGAAAATGCCAAACATTCTCAGGTTTCAGCTTCTCAAATATATATTCTCTTTTTAGTCTCTGTTAATTGAATATCTTTGAATTTTAGACTGTTGGTAAAACAAAACAAGAAATTTGACAACATTTGCTGATGTTGTGGAGGAATAAACACATTTTACAGTCCAAAGGACAAATACTTTTAATTTGAAAAAAAAAAAAAAAAAGCGCAGTGGTCGATTTGGGGGGGGGGGATCTCCAGTAGTTACTGCGGTGTCATCAGTGTTGCTGTTAAAGTTAGGACACCATATTCAGAATCGGCAGTTCTATGTATTAATCTATTGTTGTTGTTTCACTTCGACTGTTAACAGTTGGTTTACATCTGGTTTAGTTTTAGATGGGCAGATACATAAGGTTGTCGATGAACGCTTTTGACACAGTGTTGATTCTTTTTGCTCACTTTGTCATTATCTTTCCACTCAGCAAACACATCAACTAACAGCAAAGAGGCTGAAGTATTACATATCTCACTGGTAGAGATGCTTTGCTGTGACATTCAACACTTCCCTACAACATCTGTTCTTCCCTGTCTCTTTTTTAGCCAAGCGAATGGTTACATTTTAATGACCGGGGCCTTTGAGGCTTCAGAGCAGCGCCTGTCAGAACAGGTCAAATTCCAACTACAGAAGATCAACCTGTGTTTTCTAACAAAGATGAATGAAACAAAGCATGTCTTCTGACATTGTTCTTTTTTGAAGATTTATGAGGGTTGAAGACTACAAGTTAACGAGGAACATAGGGCTGTTAATGCAGTTAAAATTCACCCTGGCGCTATGGCTTTCAATGAGAGTAAGCAGGAAGACATTGTTCCTGAGTCCTGACTGAGATCAGAAGAGTGTCTCATTATAACATTACACCTCTCTCATAAAGCCAAAGACCAGAACTACTGTTTTGCAGTGGAGCTAGATATCTGACAGAGGCAAGATTTGTCAGGGGGAAAACTCACATGGTTTATTTGGTGTGGGAGAAAATCAAATGAGAGACAACACAAAGCAAAGTATTCAGAGGGTGGTAAATATTGGATTTTATTAAACCATAACTTGAACACCGAAGGCTAATTTTCTGCCCTGCCAGCAGCCTCTGTGGTTTGTCAGCAAAACGAGACATCTCTGTTATGACATAACGCTGATCACCAGTCATCTGTCTCTTATATAACACCACAGGGTGCTGACTAAACCGTGGTCTGTGTGAGCCCGATGGAAACCCATTAGTTTCCCCTGAGGTCCAGGGAGAACCGGGGGGGGACAGATGGTATGGACTGAGTGACTGAAAGAGAGTGACAGAAAAAGAAAATGGGACAGAAAATAATGAGACTTGAGAGAGAGAGATTGGGGGATAATGACAGGGAAAGGAAAACTAAAGAAAGGGAAGAGGTTAAAAGGAGACAGCAGTAAAAGGGAGACTGTATGAGAAAAACCTGTTTCTCACCCCTTCCTGCCAGGCAGTACAGAACATTATTAGTTGACTCCCCCATTCTAAGAACTTAACTTTCAGGAACTTTCTCTTAATCCCTCATGCCTTTGGGCTTTTATTCTTTTTCTACAGAGTACAGTGAGGGAAGAGAAAATCCCCTCTATTATATAAGTCTGTGGTTCAGAGGCAGATTACTGGTGACTCTGCTAATGCCAATGCAGCTTCAGCAACTTTGAGTACCTCAATGTGTTGTAATTCAATGTGTTGTTCACAGTGTATCCTGACACCTAGTGGACATAAAAGGTAGCGCATCCTTAATTCCTGAATCAGACCCGACCATAAATTATTGTGTATGTTTATTTATTTATTTTTTTACGGTTAAATAACAATGATACATGTTTGTGCTCTAGCTGGGAACTTCTCCCAGATTCCCAAATAATGACTCAGTATTTGGGATTATGTTTCACTTAAATTGATCCGCCCACAATTCTTGGTTAGTGGAAGGTCAATGTCATAAAACGGTTTTTATTGTTATTTTTATCATCAGTCTTTCTCCCTCACAGGAAACACACTTTAATATTAAGCCAGTTTTCTTATCAGTTTCACATTGCATGCGGTTGTCCTTTCTTCCTTTGTCTTGCTTGTCACATTCGCTGACAACATAATATGGCGAGGAGATAGTAGCCAATAGGTCACAAGTGGTGTACTTGCACATGATTCAAGATACCAAACTTGCAGGCAGCGGGCATAAATTTGCACTTAAAGGAATAATCCATCCTCAGACAGTTTCACACAGTTATACAGTATATCATCAGTTTACAAAGTGCGATGCATTCCAAGCATTGCCTCTCTGGTCTGCCTGCTTTTTATCAACTTACCCTCCTTCCACCCACTCATACATATCTGCATTACATTATGGTCTATCAAGGCCATTGTTAGTGGCAAAGAAGTCATCACTTCTGTCATGTTGGATTTTACCCTCTATGATCAATAACAGAGTCTAGAAGCAAGCCTAAAGTTATCTACTCAACATGGCCGAGGCAAAGCACTGTGATACCAGCAGACTGCAGGATAAAACGTATTACCATTGTTTTGCCAGCATGCCACTTTATATTTTATTTATTTATTTATTTATTTTTACACAGAATTTGTTTACACTTTATTGGTAGGTAACCCTACCTGAAATGTATAGGGCTGGGCTGAAAGCAGGCATCAAATGTCTGGTCTGATCAGATTGTATCTATTAATAGTTTCTAAAGTTAGTTTATTGAAAATTTTTTCATAGCATGATAAACGTCACTATAGCATTATAGAGTTAAATTTGCTGTGGTAGATGATTTTATTGATATTGCCCTCTCCTACATCCACTGGAGTGAGAAAATAACCATCAAATGACAAAAATTGGCCAAGAAAGGCAATCTGACTCTTAAGTCTGTTTCTCAGTGTCAAGGTGTTTTGGAGTGAACTTGTCCTTATACATTTTGGCCAAGTCGCTCTCGTAAAAGGGATAATGTATCTCAAGAGACCGCCTGGTTAAATAAAGGTTAAATAAATACACAAATTAACCCCAGCCACACCAACCGCAGACTTTCCTTGTTCTGTGCTTCTCTCAAGTGAGTAACTAAATGTGAAGAATTGCTAAAAAAAGAAATCAGTCAACTTTAACTGAATAAGTTTCGACTTAATTATTGTTTCAAGTCACAATCAAAGAATATTGAGGCTTTATAATGGATCCTGTTCCCCCTCAGAGGATGTTGGAAACTGTAATATTCTCTGTCCTTTCTCTGCTATCCTTGTCTTTTCCTGCCCCTCAGTTGTGGAGTACTTCCTGTGTATATGATTGTACCATACACCCCTGCATTTGGAAATGGGTGTGGTCAATGTAGGAGACTATTACAGACTATTAAAAGTCATGGCCTCTTTATGCTGTTATATATTCATAAAAAGCATGCAAAGGATGCATCTCATATAAGCAATAAGCTACTGACTTCACTCATACCCTCTCTGTAGACCAGTTATCAGTGATTAAACCTTTTCAGAGAGGCAGTGGTGATGTCAGGAGGCCTGTGGGATCACTGCTACTGTCACCACTCGATGTACCGTCAGACAGCTGACGGTACATCGAGTGAAACTATAATGAACTGCTTCAGGCTGCAGCAAACATTCCTCTGTGTGTGTGTTTTGATGGTTTTCTGTGTGTTCGTGTGTATCTGTGTTTGAATTGTTTATTGTGTGTTGCACGCAGCTCTAATTGCTCCACTGACACACAGATAAACCTCCTCTACATTTGTGTCAGCATTGGTGAGATCAGTCACTCTGACAGCTGTGAACAATGCTTCATGAAGTGGGGCAGGATACTGCGCTTTCTCTTAAGGTGCTCCAGCTGTTAGCCTCTATGTAGCAGTGGTGATCAGGTAGGGTGAGCTCATATACATTTTTTGGACTTTTTAGGTCTGGATTTTTCCACTTTATAGTTTGCCTGAAACGAACCGGAGAACATTTGGCAAAGCCAGCCTTTGAGTCTGGTAATATCGAGTCACTTTGAAATCTACTCCAATACAGCTGCAGTGTGACGGCAAGTTAAACAAATGTTCCTTATATTATACAGTTTTTGTTTTTTTTTTAGGAGGAGAAAAATGGAGCTGGTCTTGTCATCTGGTAATTGACCAGTGTTTATAGGCTTGTAAAGTCAGCTGGCTTTTGCATTGACTTGTGTGCTGCACAGAACCACTGGAAGTAGTCAAGCGGTTTAAGGTGTAAAGGATTGCGTGAGCCAAGCAGTGTGTCATAGGGGAAAATTGTGTGACAAGCTCTGGGGTTGTTGTGCCAAGCCTTTTGGTTCCCAGCTACTTGTATTGTTTTTTTTTTTTTATAATGTACTCTTTGCTGTTTAGCAAAAATTTTCTCACCAAGACTGCACCACTATACTGCATTGCCATAGTGGCCTTGTGACCTTTACAAATTTTAAACTAGATTTTAAACAATAGCCTGACCAATACCAAGTTTTTGTGGCCAGTACAATATGTAGATTTAATAAATAAACATGCAGTTTTGATAAGGATCTCATAAAACTAAAAAGGCCTTTTGCAAATTCGACATTTGGACATGTCAGAATAGAAAAAGCACAGGTGTAATGGATAAAATTAATCATGGCTGAATTCCATTTAGCTGCTTCAGTTTCATGGTTCTGGTATTGTGCATTCTGGCTCACTGTTATGGCTTACTGCTATATTTGAATAGAACAAAGTCATTGTTAATGTTATTAGTAACATCTGTGCTTTTCCAGGTGACAAGTCAAAATGTCTGCTGTGAAAATAAATTTAAAAAAAAAAACCCTATAGTGATCAAGTACTGTACTGAGTGGTACACTGTAAAGCTGACACTTAAAACTTGTTAGTGTTCTCTATTTGGAAAAACTACTATGACACTGTTTCTAAAATACCTTATTTGTTGGGCAATAATGTATCATAATTTCTTGTTACTAATATACCTGCAATAAGTTAATATACTGATGCGCACATAGATGAGTGATGTAAGGGTGGGAGAATTTACAGTTAACAATGACTGCACCCCGTGAAGTCAAACTGGTGTGCTGCTCGTTACTTAAGCCGCAAGGTTCGGGAAACCTGGTTAAATGGAGTGCAGTTTATATGAGGTGGCAGGTATAATGTTCAGTTTCTATCAGCTGTTAATCAAACAGCAGCAGGTAGTGAGACTGTAATCTTTAATTAATGTGTACCGCACAGAGACTTTAATTGACGTCAGCATGAGCCATTTTGTGTACTGATTGAAATAGAGTATAAACCACACCCAACTGGCTCTACCCAGCACTGTGCCTGCTGGGTTTTGGAGAGCCACCCACTGTTATTAGTGCATAGAGTTAGTTTGCATCAATTTATTCCCAGCATAGCTCCACCTAACTTCAACCTGACTAGAGGTGTAATCACCCTTAGGCATTGACAACAGCTATGTGGATGTACAGGGGATTGAAAATCCATTCCGTAACAGTTTTTCTGTTTTTCTGAGCTTTTAGCCTTGTTTGCACAAGCGCAGGGCTGTAAAAATAGAAGTGTCAATTATTCTGTCAAACAGTGGTCTAATTGAATTTTAAGAACATACCTCTAGGGGTTGGTACCGAGGCTTTGGGCTTAGAAACTAGAAATAATACTAAATAATAGATAAAAATAATTGTAGCCATAGATTTCCGCCTTTGTATCAAAAACCTTAAAGTATTTTTGCACTTCTGTGGCAGAACCACTGAATATTAAATACTGAGGTGTATACATTGCACTAGTTAAACACTGTATATTACTAAAGCCTATTGTTCATGCTCTGTCCTTTTGTATTGCTACAAAATTCTGTATACAGTACTAATATTACTTTAATACACAGTGATAATATTTTCTTGTTGTTGCTACTGCTGCTGTTGTTTGTGTTGAAAGAGTGGGTGTACTCGGTAAGCACAAAAAGGCTTATCTCACAACAATAGACCGCTCCCTCTTTTCCCCACAAGAGTCTCTACACACCAACAGCATCATGATGGTACTGTGACACACACACGCTCGTACATCAACGCACACGCACTGATAACTGAACTCACAGAGGAAGGTTTAAGGGGCGGTTAGTCTGGCAATTTGTCAGAGCCCAGCATGCAACAGAGGCACATGCAGAGCAACACACACACACACACACACACACACACCCATACCCAAACACACGGACTCTGTGGACAGAGATGCCTGATGAAAAACAGAGCGTGTTAGAGGGTGCAGCAGAGACATGCTGAGGAAGCTGGTGTGCAAGAAAATCTGCGCTCGTAAGAATGATGCCTTTTATCTCTCCTATTTTTCTTCTCTGTTCTCTCCTCACTCGGTATTGCTCCCTGTCTTTCTTGGTATTTTGTCTTTCTCATCTTTCTCTGCCTGTACATCTTTATCTTCCTCCTCTCCACCTTATCCCCCCCTCTCTGAACCTGTTGCCTTTTCTCCCTGTCTTCCACTGTTTTTGTATTTTTATGTTTGCCTGTCATAGATGCAGTGTCATGGTTATAATCTTAGCAGCATGGACATTCAGAGGGCTGTTTTTTGTGTGTGAGCCTGATCATTGTTCTGATTTTTTTTTTCTTTTTTTTTTCCCCCCCATTTACCTCAGTTAATGTGATCTGGCTCCACTAATGAAAGCACTGTTTATGTGCAGCTGAAAGTGGTGGGCTTATTTCCTGAACAACAGGTATTGTAAGCCTGTCCATAAGAACATATTCTTTCTGATAAATGGATTGATACATTGTTTTTAAAATAAATACTTGTAAAAGCACTAAATGTCCTTGGAACTAGACATGATTTAGCTGCAAACATTCCCGTGTCGCAATGCCTCAGCTGGGAGCAACCTCCCAGCACCGTCACATCAGCCCTGGGCTAATCCCTCGTGTGAATAGTCACGTTGGGCAGGTGACAAGGGGCCATGTATCCATGCATGGCTGTCAAACCAGATTAAAGTCAGATGGATGGATAGATAAAGGTTGAATGGATACATACACACATCCTGACAGGTTATGTCTATGTATCCATTCAACTGCATTGCACTCTCCCCTGAGGTGGGAAGAGGTCATAGATTGCAGAGATGACTCAGGTCTTACTGTAGGCAGACTGATGAAAGGAGAGTGATAATGAATTTCACCATGGAACCTAATACTAACCATGAAGAACACTGTGTGGTAACAGTGACCTTTGAGGAAAGCGATGTGTCCCTGAATGATGAGTGAATAAGGATTTATTGATCCTTATGAGGAATATCTCTCATTCAGTCAGCGAGCCACCATGTGAATGACATTTACATTTACCATTATCCTGAGGAGAGAATTTTCCACAGTTCTCTTTTCTTCCTTTGTTGTTGTAGATAAGAACTTTGAGGATGAGGACTCCATGGATGGAGGCCGGTCCTCCTCCTCATCATCCTCAAAAGCACCCCCCAGTGGCAGGAGGACTGTAATGAGTGCTGTTAGGAGACCCAGCTCAGCCACCCCAGCTAAGGCCACAGGTAAGGAATGGTTTAATGTCTGCTAAGAAACATCCAGCTGTGATATACACTCACTGAGCACTTTATTAGGAACAATATACTCATACTGGATGGTAAATACCTCAGCATTAATTTTGAAACAAATACCTAAAACGTTTGCACAGTACTGTGCAGCAAAGCAAAGCTATGTACAAATGTACCTGAGCATATACAGTATATGTATAAAAAACATTCTAATAATGGGTAGGGCCCCCCTTTGCTCTGAAAACAGCCTCAGTTCTTTGTGGCCTGGATTCCACAAGATTTTGGAGACATTCATTTAAGTTTCTGGTCCATGTTGACATGATTGCATCACATCATTTCTGCAGATCTGTCAGCTGCTCATTCTTGCTGCCAATCTCCCGTTCCACCAGATCAATAGCTGTTCTATTGGTTTCAGATCATAAATGAACTCATTGTCATGTTAATGAAACCAATTTGAGATGACTTTGCTTTGTGACATCATGTATTATCATGCTGGAAGTAGTCATTGGAAGATGGTAAATTGTGGCCATGAAGGGATACACATGGTCAGCAACAATACTCAAATAAGCTGTGGCATTCAAACCATGATTGATTGGTATTAAGGGGCCCAAAGTGTGCCAAGAAAACACTCCCTACACCATTACACCACCGCCACCAGTCTGAACTGTTAACACAAGGCAGGTTGCATTCATGGATCCACGTTGTTAACGCCATTAACGCCAAATTCTGACCCTATCTCCTGTGTGCCTCAGCAATAATCCAGATTCATCAGACCAGGCTACTTTTTTATGCCTTCGTGCCAGCAACAGCCGTGGCCAGAGACATGACGTTTTCGGGTTGTCCCTCCATCCCATTCTCCTGAACGTGATATCTCAGGAATATATGGAGGGAATTTCTTAAAATTTAGTACAAACGTTCTCTTGGACTCGAGGATGAACTGATTAGAGTTTGCAAGGTCACTGTGACCTCACAAAACACGTTTTTGGCCTTAACTAAAGAATTGTTTGTAAATATGTTGAATACACTTAATACCTTTTATTAAATTCCTTCAAAGTCTTCACTACATATACTATGTGAGCCTGGACAGACCTGGATGTAATCTCTAATTTAGTTGATGGAGGCATACAACCACAGGGCAGTAAGTTCCACTCTTACACTCTTAAGCTGTTTTGGTGAGCCTGTCCCCACTGCAGCTTCAGTTTTCTGTTCTTGGCTGACAGGAGTAGAACCCGAAGTGGTCTTCTGCTGTTGTAGCCCACGTCAGTTCCAACCAGTCTGACCCTTCTCCTCTGACCTCTCTCATCAACAAGGCATTTCTGTTGGCAGAATTGCCGCTCACTGGAGGATTTTTTTTTTTTTTTTTTGCACCATTGTGAGTAAAATCAAGATACTGTTGTGCATGAAAATCCCAGGAGATCAGCAGTTTCAGAAATACTCAAACCAGCCTGTCTGACACCAACAATCATGCCATGGTCAAAGTCACTGAGATCACATTGTTTCCCCACTCTGATATTTGATGTGAACCATTAACCGAAGCTCCTGACCTATATCTGCATGATTTATGCATTGCACTGCTGCCACATGATTGGCTGTTTTAAATAATTCCATGAATAAGCCGGTGTACAGTAGTTCCTAATGAAGTGCTCCATGAGTGTATACTGTACTTGACTGGTTTCAACATTAGTTATAGTAAATTTGCCCGTATTACAACTATAACTTTCACTAAAATGAGCTATGCCTTTCGTGGTGCTGAGATAATCCTATAAAAATGCTGAATCTTTTTCACATTCTTTTCAAAGGTAAAGAAGCAGGTGCTGGTGCTGTTGATGAAGAGGATTTCATCAAAGCTTTTGAAGACGTGCCCTCAGTCCAGGTTTATTGAGTCCAGTTTTGTCAATGTCAAAAGACACTGTTGAAAAATTTCTCTTTGTGTTGTATGGACACCGTATGTCTTTCAGCTGCGTGTTACGGTGGTTCAGTGTTTAGCCATACTACTTGCATGGCTCTAGGGATGGTAATATCTTGCTGTTGGTTGGTCAGCACTTTGGTCCAGACTGAAGTATCTCAACATCTATTAGATGGATAGTTTGCCATAAAATATTTCTACAGACATTCGTGGTCCCCAGGAGATAACTCACATTGAGTTTTGTGATCCCCTGACTTATCATATGGTGCCACCAGAGGTCGACATGTTTTTTTTTTTGTTTGTTTGTTGTTGTTTTTTTGTATGGATATATCTCAACACAGATTTGCTACAGACATCCATTCTGCCGAGATGATGAATCCAAATGATTTTTGTTGATCTTCTGACTTTTTTATTGAGCACCACCAGGTCAAAGCTTTCATTTATCAACTGAAATATCTCTACATCTACTTGATGAACTGGCACAACATTTTGTACAGAAATTTATGGTTACCAGACGATGTATCTTGGTGACTTTGGTTATCCACTAATTTTTCCTCTAATGCCACGGTGAGGTTGACATTTACAGTTTTGATAGAAATGTCTCCACATTTATTAGATGGATTACCATGAACTTTTGCACCACCAGTCATGTCCCCCTTAGGATGAATCCTACTGAATTCTGTCGATCACATAACTTTTCATCTAGTGTCATTAGCATGTTAAAATTATACCAATACTCAATTAATATACTCAATTTGTCCAATACTTTGGCTTATGACTACATACCTGGAAAACTAACGACATCCCCATTAGCCTCAGCTGTACTTTGCTAATTAGCAAAGCCTCACTGAGTATGAGGGTTAGCAAATGACTCCAAACTAAAACGGTGAACACAGTAAGCATTATGCTTTATTAGCATCAGCATATTAGTATTGTTATTGTGTGCATGTTAGCATGCTGACATTAGCAGTTAGCTAAAAGCCCTGCTGTACCTAAATACAGCTTCATTGAGCCACTGGCATGGACGTAAACATTTAGTCCTTCATTACTAAGTTATTAATTATTAGGTGTAAAATACAACACAGCGGGGAAGATTTTATTTCATATATATATAGCACTTTAAAAAGCAAATGGGTTTGCACCAATGTTCCTCACAAAAACAGACATACAATATATGTTTACACGTACAAGCATAAACAGATATATGTGCATAGCAGATGTTTTGTAAATAACACAAGAAAGAAACAAGAAACAAGCTTAAAACCCAATGAATCAGATAAAAATAGAAAATGTTTAAACACAGTTAAAAGCCTGAGAATAAAAGTGGGTTTTAATGTGTGTCTTAAAAACATCAACAGACTCAGACTGTCTAATGGCCTCTGGCAGGCTATTCCAGAGCCGAGGAGCCTCTACAGAAAACACCATGTTCCTGTTTTTTTTTTTCCACAAACATGGCACAGACAACATGCCACGGTAGGAGGATCTGAGTGTCTGGTGGTGCTGTAAGGGGTGAGAAGTTCTGAAATATGTAGGGATCAGACCATGGAAAAACTTCTAAACAATTAGGAGGATTTTGAAGTTTATCCTGAAAGGAACGGGATACCAGTGTAAGGATGCAAGGATAGAGGTGATGTGGTCTCATATCTTGGACCGGGCAGCAGCGTTTCGGAGTAGTTGTGAACAGGTTGATGGTAGCCTGAGAGATGCCTAGGTAGAGGGAGTTACAGTGGTCCATCCTGGATGATATTAGTGCATGAATTACTCTTTCTAGATCAGAGGGTGATAAAAAATGCCTGATTTTGACGATGGTTCTGAGTTGGAAAATGCTGGACCTGACAATGGCATTAACCTGCCTGTTGAAACTTAAAAAAGCGTCAAATGTAACACCCAGGTGCATGTGGTCTGAAGAAGGTGGAAAGGTGATTGCCATTCTGGGCAGTAGCAGTGGTATGATCTCAAGCAACAAAGAGTAGGATCTCTGTCTTGTCCTTTGAGCCAACCAGTCTTTAATATCTCAGAGACAGTTTTGTAGTTGAGTTAGATTGGCCAGATTTATGGAATTGAGGGGGAGGTAGGTCTGAGTATCATCTGCATAGCATTGAAAAGAGATGTTATGAGTTTGGATGATTCTTGGGGGCATGTAAAGACAGGAAAGAAGCGGACCTAAAACTGAACCCTGCAGAACCCCAATTGAAATGTTTGCAGGTGCGGATGAGGAACTGCCAATGGAAACAGTGAAGCATCTTTTGGAAAGGTAAAAGTGGAACAAATCAAGGGTGGAGAAATGCCAAAACAGCGTGTCAGGAAATCCAGGAGAATCATGTGATCAACAGTGTCGAAAGCTGCACTGAGCTGTAGAAGAATTAAGAAGAGTGATTACCAGCATCTGCAGCACAGAGGAGGTCACTTGTCACAAAGGAGTGCTGTCTCTGTGCTGTGGTGTTCAGAGAAGCATGACTGGAATTTCTAAGAAACACTGATTTGGTTTAAAAGGACAGAATCTGTTTAAAAACGACCTTTTCTAAAATCTTAGATAAGACAGAAAGTTTAGGAATTGGCGTAACAGAGAGAATGTCAGAATCACAATCTTAAACATCATAGATGTGCAACATAATTGATTACTGTTTTTAATGATAATGATGTCTTTCTTAATGTCTTTCTATATCCAGATCTACTCTAACAGGGAGCTAGAGGACCAGCTGACCAAGATCAGAGAAGTGTTGTCTGATGAAAAACATGACTGGGAGCATCGAGTGGTGGCGGTAAGACTCGGAAACCAAATGTATACTCTTTCACACATGTACGTAGGGTACAAGTGCAGGAACTTAATGATGTTATACCAAAATATGCATTTGTCTCATTCTCCTCTTTCTTGTTCCTCTCCAGCTGAAGAAGATCCGTTCGCTCATGTTGGCTGGGGCCGCTGAGTATGATGGTTTCCCTCAGCAGCTGCGTCTCCTGGAGGCTCCATTCAAGCTATCAGCTAAGGACCTGCGCTCCCAGGTGGTCCGCGAGGCCTGCATCACACTGGGGTAAGATCACAAGCTGTGGATGATATACTATCCCTCCCAGATCTCTAAATGATAATAACAGTCAGGTACCATTTTACAGTAGCTGAAGTCTGGTTCTCTTTATTAGAACTACCCAATAAATTCCCTTTCCTTAACAAATAATAATGATACAATACTTTGCTAGACAATTGCATATTTTCACCATTTGCACACATTTTCAGACATTAGTCGTAATCATAAAGGGAGGAAACATTAGAGATGACTTTTCTCATTCCCACTGACTCTGCATGTTCCAAAACTTAAAGTTCTGGCATTGTTATGTTAAATTATGGTAAAGATGGTAATGAATGAGGTAAATCAAAACTTAGGAGCAAAATAAAATTGTCTTTTAAACAGCACTATAAGAGTGATATACTTGAAATTGTTGGAGTATCCAGTTTGACATGGTTAGCCCATTTCCTCTTTCTTTGATTTCTAAATATTATAATCTTAATATTTTATAACATACGCTTTAAGTGTTGAAGTGTTCATTTGGGTTTTAAACCCATTTAAGCACATTCCACATAGTATTATTTGATACTGACAAAAATATTTCATAGTGAAGTACATAGTCTGTCTCTCAGGATTGTCTTATTGTCATTGTGTTAGGTCACTGAAAGTGTGAGAAACATTATGTGTAAGCATCAGTGTACATGGCAGGCCTGGGTAGGCCCTGTCGCATGATCACACAATTAACAGCTCAGTCTTAGATTATCTATGTAAAATATTTCATATTTAATTAACAGAATTTGATTATATCAGTAATGACACAAGAAACCTAATATAGTGGTAATCATCAGTGTCAGTTGCCCTGTCAAGATAGCCATAATGGCTTTGATTGGCAGCAGTGATATTAACTGGAATCTGTAACTGATTGGACGGTACAAGATAAGTAGCATGCTAAAGTATTTTCTTTCCACATACTTAAGCTAATGAAAATGACCCTGCTTGTATATCAAACGAGCAGTGTGCTCCATACCCAAAAACATCTGTCATCTAAATGTTAATACAACCGTAATGAGGTGGAACAGAACAGAGCTGCACTTAAAGAGCAGTAGGTTGATGAATGAATGGACAGGAGCTACATGGATCCTGTCATCCCTTGTAATGTCACCATCGCAGCCTGCCTCTCAATCCAGCACAGACATTCTCCACCTTAGGTAGATCAGAAATTGATTTCCCCCCATTTTTTTAAACTCTTAAAAAGCTAAGAGGCATCTATTGATTTTTGCGAGTGAAGTATTTCCTCTATTTTTGTTTCCTTCCTGTCTTTTTTCCACCTGTCTCTTAGTTTCCCTCTTTTGAAGGGTTCTTTCCAAAAAGGGACATCAACCCAACTGCTATTTAACACACTAGCCACAGTCATCTTTGTATTATCAAAAAGAAGAATAACACATCACCATGAATGGATCATCTGATAGAGTTTACATTTGTTCTCCAACGCCATGTTCTACCCTCTTTTTCCCCTCTTTCAGATATTTGTCATCAATTCTGGGTAACAAGTTTGACCATGGAGCAGAGAGTGTCATGCCCATACTGCTGAACCTTGTGCCCAACAGTGCCAAAATCATGGCCACATCAGGAATGGCCACCATCCGCCTCATCCTCAGGGTAAGACATCTAGAGAGGAGGGTTGATGTGGTTGCTCAAGATGTTTGGAAATATTTTTATCAGTCTAAATTTACATTTTAAACTTCTGTTACTTTGTTTTTCGACAACACACTACATCATGTGATAATACTGAAATAATTGTCACAAGGAATAAGGAAACCCTTCTTTTGGACTTATGGAATACACTTAATGTTTTTGTCTTTCCCCTCCAGCACACACACTACCCACGTTTGATCCCCATCATAACCAGTAACTGCGCCTCCAAATCCGTAGCAGTAAGAAGGTAAGAAGACCTTATTAACATCTATTAATACGGTTACTGCAGGTCAAAAGTCAAAAGCTGTATGATTGATTTAGATTACATTAATTTTTATCAAGCACTGATTGATATTTTACATTCAGTCTATAATTATTTTCAAGACAATTATATCTTTTAAATTCTCCCCTCAAATCAAATGCAGATTATGGTTTTAATGTATATTGTTTGTGTCGCATTTGCTTTAATTGACATAACGTCATATTTTGTACATAAGTGTTTTTACAGTAGGGCTTTTGGTTGTACAGCTCTCAATAACTCCCTCCAGATATATTTTTTGTTCATATGTTAAGTATCCTATGTCATGGTATTGCAAACTTGACAGATGTTTAATTTCGTCCCCTTTCCAGGCGCTGTTATGAGTTCCTAGACCTCATGTTACAAGAGTGGCCCTCTAATACACTGGAAAGGTAAGCTGAATCTCTTGAGTAGAAAGTATATCTGTTGTTTCCTCCAAAAGTACCAAACACTTGGCGAGTGTGTGTATATAGTGTGTGTCAAATGGATAAGGTAGTATAGCGTATGTGTGTGTTTGAGCAGAACACACTTATTGAGTATATGTTGAGTAGATGAGTAGATGTTCATGTGCGGTGGAGATGAGACAAAGATACTGCTGCTTCTCCTCCCTCCTCTCACATGATGGCATTAGAATTTGCTAACATTTAAGTTAGCTCAGTGTTGGCTGGGTGCGCCACTGATGAGGCCTATTAAATTGATGAGTCCTGAGAGAGCCGTCATCAAGGCATCGAGCGATAAGGCAACTTTCCATCCCTGTAACCATGACAACTGCAGCAGAGACTTTAAAAAGCTTGCGAAAAATCCTGTGGGTGCCCACTTTCCCTATGGACCACCAGAGGAATAAAACTGAAAACAGAAAAGGAGAAAGGAAAAAAATACACTGGGAGTTTTTGTTTTTTAGCATTTTGAGGTGTAAGATTACAGAAGTCATCTGTCAGTACTGGTTTTATTTTGGCGTGAGCTTAACCGTTTGTGTCCTCTTCACCATGTTCCCTTACTATCCCAGACATGTGGCTGTTCTGACTGAGACCATCAGGAAAGGCATACACGATGCTGACTCTGAGGCCAGATCCATTGCTAGAAAGTAAGTGTTGTTTAAGGGTTTTGCCCCTGAACTTTGCTATGTCTTTGTTTTATGAGAAAGCCAAGTATTCACCAATTTTTTTTCTGGCTAAACTGAAAATCTTTTGTCTCATCTTCTGCTTTTCTTTGTCCTGACCTATAGGTGCTATTGGGGTTTCCATGGACACTACAGCCGGGAGGCAGAGCATCTGTTCCAGGCGCTAGAGTCCACCTATCAGAAGGCCCTCCAGTCTCACCTAAAGAGCTCTGACAGCATTGTGTCTCTACCCCAGTCTGACCGTTCCTCATCGTCTTCCCAAGAGAGTCTTAAGTAAGAACCATGATGTCCTTCCGGTGTTTACTCACTAAGTTTCTTCCTTCTGTCCTTACTCTTTTACTAGATTCCCATCCCTATTCCCTTTTTTTCAGTTGCTTTACTTCACCTTGAGATGTCCCCTACTTTTTTTTTTTTTTTTTTTTCACACAGCTTTTGCATGTCTATTTGCTGTAATTGACTGGAAAACCGCCAATGCATCTTATTTATGATTGCAAAAACATTGCTAATTATGGTCAGATGGGCTGCAGAGAGGTGACAGGTTTATAGATTCCCTTTGGAGTGTGTTGTCTAATGACCTAATTTTATTTTGTTTTTTAATTTTTCTTCTTCTCACAGGAAGGTTTTCAATCTGATGCAAATGATTTCTTAACCAGAAACTAACATGTTGAATAGAACTCCAGAGCCTATCAGTTTTAAATCTACACATTGAGCTGTAAAGAAACATTGTGTTCATGTGTCATTTATCATTATTATTTTTATTTAATTTGCTGTCCAATACATTTTATCCATACATTTTATATAAATAATACCATATTAACTGTTCTAATTCATAATATATAATACTTGTCAATTGTTTTACAGATGCTCAATGGGTAAAATTGTGATGCATATAAAGTTTAAAAAGTGTCTCTCTATTCCTCATGTTTCTTCAGCCGGCCATTGTCTGTGAAGAGTGTCATTGGAGGGAGCATAACAAGGAGTAAGCCACTTTCATTTTCTGTACTATCACTTTGTATGCAGTTTTTCCCCAGAAGTAACAATTATATAAAGTTAATCTGAAGTGTGGTGAAGTTAGTACAGGGAAAGCAGTTAAGAATATTGAGGTCTATAACCTTGCTAATGCTCCCTTGATCAAGACCTTATATACAGTTAGATACATAAGTATTCGGACAGTGACACATTTTTTGTTATTTTACCTCTGTACAATGGATCCACATGGATCCGAAACAAAGCCTTCAAAATGTGATTGAAGTGGAGACTTTCAGCTTTAATCCAAGGGGTTTAACAAAAATATCACATTAACCATTTAGGAATTACAACCATTTTTATACATAGTCCCTCATTTTTTAGTAGCTCAAAAGTATTTGGACAGTTGACTGACAGTCAGTTTCATGCCAGTTGTGGCCTGTTCCCTTGTTATATCATGACAAATTAAGCAGATAAAAGGTCTGGACATTATTCCAACTGCTGAATTTGCATTTGGTAGCTGTTCATGGGAACTCTCAATATGTGGTCCAAAGAGATATTGATGCAAATGAAGGAGGCCATCATTAGATGGAAAAACGGGAGGAGTGGCCAAATCAACAATTAGGTACATTCTTAAAAAGGATGAATGCACTGGTGAGCTCAGCAATTCCAAAAGGCCTGGAAGACCACGGAAGACAACTAAAGTGTCTGATCACAGAATTCTTTCCTTAGTGAAGAAAAACCCCTTCACAACATCTAGCCAGGTCAAGAACACTCTGGAGGGGGTAGGCATATCATTGTCAAAGTCTACAATCAAGAGATGCCTTCATGAATGTAAATACAGAGGGTTTTACCACAAGGAGCAAACCACTGGTAACACTCAAGAACAGAAAGGCCGGACTAGACTTTGCCAGAAAACATCTAAAAAATCCTGCCCAGTTCTGGTAGAATATTCTTTGGGCAGATGAATTTGGTGATGTCCATGGGTTCTAGACTTTAGGCAGCCACTGACTGCAAAGGATTTTCATCCAAGTATAAAAAATAATCCTTCTATTTATAATTATGTTGGTGTGCATCCAGTGAACAGCCGTTCTGTGGACAGAAACACCTTGTTGATGAGAGAGGTCAGAGGAGAATGGTCAGACTGTTTGGAGCTGACAGAAAGGCTACAGTAACCCAGATAAACACTCTTTACAACTGTGGTGAGCAGAAAAGCATCTCAGAATGCACAGCACACTGACCATTGTGCACACTACAACAGCAGAAGACTGACCACGTCTTGTTCCACTCCTGTCAGCAAAGAAAAGAAATCTGAGGCTTCAGTGGGCACAGGCTCACCAAAACTGGAGAGTTGAAGACTGGAAAAACGCAGCCTGGTCTGCTGTGGATTTCTGCTGAGAGAACAGATGGTAGGGTCAGAATCTGGCATCAAACAGTATGAATCCATGGAACCAACCTGCCTTGTGTAAGACTCCAGGCTGGTGTTGGTGTAATGGTGTGGGGAATGTTTTCTAATACCAGTCAATCATGGTTTGAATGCCACAGCTCTTTGAGTATTATTGCTGACCATGTGCATCCCATCATGGCCACAGTTTTCCATCTTCTAATGGCTACTTCCAGCAGGATAATATTCCATGTCACAAAGCAAAAGTCGTCTCAAACTGGTTTCATGAACATGATCTGAATCCAATATTACACCTTTTGAGGTGTGGTAGAACAGGAGATTAGCAGCGTGGATGTGCTGCGGACAAATCTGCAGAAATTATGCGATGCAATCATGTCAGTATGGACCAGAATCTCAAATGCATGTTTCCAACATCTTGTGGAATCCATGTCACGAAGAACTTAAGCTGTTTTGAGAGCAAAGGGAGAAACTACCCAGTATTAATACGGTGTTTTGTGCATGTATATGACATATACAGTACATGCTCATGTACATTTGTACATAGCTGTGCTTTGCTGTACAGTACTTTGCAAAAGTTTTACGCACTTGTTTCAAAATTAACGCTGAGGTATTTGTCACTTCACTTCATACTAAGTGCAGTAAATACAATAAACCTAAATCAAATTAGTATTTGCTGTGACGACCCCTTTCCTTTAAAACAGCACTAGTTCTCATCAGTACACCTGTGCACTGATATTTGAAAGTACTTGTTCCAGCAACTTGGAGAACTTGCGTGGATTTAGGCTGTCTTAGTGTCTTCTGTCTCTTCATGTAATCAGACTTTGCAAACAGTCCATGATGTTAAGACCAGGTCTCTGGGGGGACAAGACCATCTGTTGCAGAACTCCTTGTTCTTCTTGTCACTGAAGATAGATTTTTTTATGACTCTGGCTGCAGTATGAATTTGGGACCAATCAGACTCCTCCCTGATGGTATTGTGTGATAGATAAGGCTCTAAATATCTAAGATGCCCAAAACTTTTGCACAGACCTATACATACGCAGAAAAGCTCTGTCTTGCACTTGGGTGGAAGCGTAAAGTAAAAAGCTAAGAAGTAGATGTAAATAATTCATTAGGCACTTAAAATAAACTGCTTCATTTGACTATTTGCTTCTAATCTCTGTGCTGTTGCAGGTAAGCTGGTGAGCGCCAGGGTGCCTACTACATCGGGTTCCCTCCAGCGTTCCCGTAGTGACATTGATGTAAACGCTGCCTCTAATGCCAAGTCACGTCTGTCCACCGTCCCCGCCTCTTCACCGTTCAGCTCTGCAGCTGCCCTTCCCCCAGGGTCCTACGCCTCATTAGGTAACACGCCAGTCATCTCCTTCTATCTATCTAATATCAAAAAAACAAACCTCTGTATGGCAACTTCAGTTTATTGTATAGAAAAAAGTCTTATCATTCAGCAAAAAATGAACATGCTGAATTGTTAATACAAACACACTGGCACAATGTTAAGAGAATCAGTGCAAGTAGTTGGAGGAAAACGCTAGAAAAAACTGGAAGCAGTGATGAAAAGCTAGGCTAAAAAACCTGTGATTTAATTTAGCTACACTGTAACCTTGAATTACTTAAGAAAAGACAAAAACCCTCAGAATAAACACTGCAATGTTGCGTTTGAAGAGATTTATTCAGGAATGAGCCACTATACAGGATTTTAGCAAATCTTAGTTAGCCTCTCTCAGTGGCCAACTCAAGTAATTATTCTTCAAAGTGTCCTGTCATCATGAAGTATTACAACATTTTCTCTCGTAGTCACTGGCTTTTATGGACCTGACTGGGATTATTAATGACTACTAAGGTCGTCATTAGATTGTTCTGTCAGCAGGAACTGTTTAAATCCTACGCTGACACTTTTGACAAATCAATGTGTTGAGGATGAGTAACCCTCTAGTGTGATGAAAGCCACTGAGACTTTTTAAGGATGTTTTCACTAACATTTTAAGCTAATGGGGTATGTTTAAGACATCCTCCGCCAATAAAACTTACTGTAAATTTTTTCCCATGCAGCAACTTCTTTCCCCCCTCTTTTCTCCTTCAATGAGTCCCCGTGGCTCGATAATGGCCGATACTAATGATGAAGAGGCCCTTGCTTACCCACTCACTCCTGCTCTTGCTTCAATTGCTACTAATGTCTTCCTCTATACCTCTCCTTCCATTCACTGCTGCACCGCCTTTCTTTAATCCCCAAAAGATGGCACTCCCGGTAAAAGTGATGGTAAGACTCTTGTGTCTGTTTGTGAATGCAAGAAAGAGAAAACGTATGAGTGTGTCTTTCTGTCAGCTGTCATGGGCTACATATTTACATCCTTTTCCTTTTCACCTGTGCCCGCTTTTCTTCTCCTTACCCCCCCAAGTGGTCGTCAGTTATGTGGAACTCTGCATGGAATGTCTGCATGGATTTTATTGTCTGACTGTACCCTAACAACTGTGTCCGTCAGTTCTGTTACTTACACAGCGATATAGTCCGACGGCAATGTTTTATACCCTAGGTTTTTTTCTACAGGTTTTTTTTTAGTTGATAGAAAAGGTTGTTTTCATCTTTCTTTATGGATTTCTTTCTTTCTTCTCAGAAATTGATGTGCCACTGTAACGAACGGTGCACTTGCGTTTCACGAACTAAATGGGTGCCAAATTTAACATTTGACCCAAGCTTTTAACTGTCCTTGTAATGTGGACTTTGACCAGATGTAGCAATCCTCAGGGTTGAACAAAAGATGCTTATCCGCTGTTTAACTGTAGGTTAGACACTATGGAAACTGAGTAGGAAGAACTGATTAGAAGATCAGGTGTACTTTAAAATCAATCTGGTAAATGTTGGTAAACTGCTTAGGAGATCATTGCACACAATATAATCCCAAACTAACACTTCTGTCCAGAAGTTCATTATGGTTCTCTGTCTGGGAATTTTATTTTCAGCTTGCAGAGTAATTCTTGTTATCAAAGTCACCATTTTCAAGGCACTATTCTTGACATGTTATGTATCAGGATACACTAGATGCTCTAGGTGTGATGGAATTTGACCCCAACTTGTCAAAGAATCCTCCAATGAACTCACTGATTGCATTTTTATCACACCGCACATTTTATAATTGGCCTATAGAAATTAGTGTTCTTTGAGTTTTATAATCAAATTTATTCCAGTTTGAGTTGTGTGGGGTTACACTGATGAAGTTGCTTCTTCTGTATAACAAACAACTTCTGACCTACTACATTTCTTGCGTAGCGATAACTTGCTAAATTGTGGTGTTATACACTTACACTAGACACTACTTTCTATTTGGGGGAAAAGTGTCTGTCAGTGTTATGCTGCTACCCTAAAAAACAACCAGTTAGCATTGTTAGCATTTCTTGCTTTAAGTAATGGGCACATCTGGCCTTAAGTTAGCCTTTTAGCTTGCTGCTAGCAGTACCTCTTGGTCTGATTTAGGAAGGCTAACAATGCTGACAAACCTTTTTTTACTAAATGTCTAATAAAGAATATTTTTCTCCTCACTGTAGAATGTTGTTATTGTGAAAATGTGAATAAATTCAATATACCAGAGTTTTTCTTATATTTGCAGGTTCTTTTTCAAACTTAGGATATAGGCAGCTACAGAGGATTGTCAGTGTTTGTCTCTCTCCAGACCTGGGTCAAAAAGTTTGCCAATATTTCTTATGGTCTGTTTTAGCCCATGAAGGCACATAAGTTGGATATGACACACATACTTAAAAGTCCCTTAACTTGTGCTTTTCTGTGTTTCATGTTTTAGCTAGCAGTAGAATAACTGTGTTTACAGGCAATCCTTAATCTCAATCTTGAGCTCGGTTTGCAGGCTAAAACAAACACTGAGAATTATTCACAAATATTAATAGACCCGGATTTGTCTGTTTTCCCCTATGTGTTTTCAAAGGGGCTCTGTCCCCTTGTCATTCTGTCTCCCCAGACTTTTTCTTCTACAGCATCTCTGTCCAGGGTTGGGGTGAAGATTGATAACTCATTCAGATTCATTAAACTTATTCCTCTCCCTGTCTTCGCTCCACTCTCTTGCTCTTTCCTTTTTCATCCAGGTCGTGTTCGTACCAGGAGACAGAGCTCCGGCAGTGTGGGTGGAGCCAGTACTTCTGTGGTGGACAGCAGGGGACGAAGCCGAGCCAAAGTGGTCTCCCAGTCCCAGCGTATGTATACACACCTCGCACATGTTCTCATCAAGGTCAGAATCTCTTCAATCCCGTTATACACATTCAGCATTTCATAGCTATGAGTGTGCATACTGCATACCAATCTGTCACTCTAATATTTAAGTATGATCTTTGTCTGCATTGGCTTTGAGATCATACTAAATTTCTTGCTGTTTCTTGTTTGTGTGTGTAATGTTTCTCATGTGGTGCAGCATCCTGAAAAAAAACTTCATCACTCACAAATCTTATGTATTTTTACACGTGCCTCCATGCATGCACAGTATGTGTGTTTGTGTTTTAAGTAATACTCTATATGTGTGTGTTTTGGATTCTCTGTATATTCTTGAGATCTGAGTGGTCAGTACACACTAACATGTTGACAGCCGTCCAGAGTGCATGCTGGGTAATTTCAATAAACATAACCCTCCTCTGTCTCATTTGACCGTTCTCAATCTCCACCCTGTCCTGCCTATTGCTTCCATCTCCCAGGATCCAGATCAGCCAATCCCATCAGTGGTAAGGCCTCAGCTTCATCCAATCACAAGACAGACGCCTCATCCCTAAGCACTGTCCCTCGAGCACACAGAGTTTAGCACATTGTCCCATTATTTTAGACTTTTATGTTTATTTCACCACATATAGTAGCAGCATGCTCCACTCATTACATTCAGATTTTTATTTCTGATTACTTTCCCCCTCACAGTTTGAGAAGCTGTTTGGAGTTAGAAATGTCTGCCGTCAACCATTTTGTTGTCTTTGTTGTCTTTGTTTTCACAGTTGAAACGTTGTAAGTTCCCACTGATGACTGGTGCCACAGTAAATGTCTCCCCACAGCAGAGTTAGCTAGAACATAGATCCAGCCCTTCACCCTTTGTGTGTCTAGGCTTTCACATCTGTGTCTGTTCATTCAAAGATTCTAATTCAATTTTCTATGAAGTTCTGGTTGCTTCACACTTCTGTGGTGTCACTAAAATAGTATTCATTCACTTTCAAATATGACTAAATCCATGAAGTACCCGGCACAGGTTTACAACTACACAGAAGTAGAAGAATACATTATAATATTTTACATTGTCTTTTTTGTTGCTGCACTGTCCCCATAACATTGGGTCTGTTGGCACAGGGTTAAGAAGCCCAAGCATGTTATTAAAGGTTGTACCACTCCCCTAACCTTATCCCAGCCACTCTGAATGTTGTCTAACTGTAATAAATTGTTTTGTTTTTTTGTTTGTTTCCTCTCTCCCAACAGCTGGCAGTCGCTCCAGCTCCCCAGGGAAACTGCTTGGCCACAGCAGCTATGGCCGGATCCCTCGAGCCACGGCGTCAGCCTCTACCACGCCAGCTGACAAGCGCAGCAGGATCCCTCGCAGCCAGGGCTGCAGCCGAGAGACGAGTCCCAGCCGATTGGGTCTTGGTAAGGCCAGGACTCAGCCACACACAGCTCACACAATTCACTCTCTTTCTTTAGAAACAAGCTCCTGTGTTTCTGCAGGACTACTGTTTATGTGTTATAAGTCTGGAATTGTGAATTACTAGGACTTACAAAATCTTACGAAAGCTGTTGGAAGTCAAAACTTGCTCCTGTTTTTTAAGCCATACTTCTTTTTTAAACAAACTTTAATCTCATCTTAAATCTAAAGTTTTAAATTATGCATGAATTTGCCTACATGTCCTTGGTGAAAGAAAAACATTGTTCCTTTCAGTCTTCTGCTCCTCCTTTTTTCATCAGGACGAACGTGTGCGCTATTCATGTGTAGTTTTTGTCCTAACTAATCATTCCTCACAGATGTAGTTTGATGTATGATTTGTTAAGAGAGAGCGATGGTTATGGGTTTTGTAGTAGTTGGCACAAAAACATCTGTGCCCAGTGGTAAAAAACCTTTATTGAAACTGAGGTTGAAATTACAGACACAGTGAAATTCTGTCAAGTAGAAAAATAACTGTTACTAGTGCCATTCATCACTATTATGGTTAAATTGCATTGCTGGGTAACATTGACTATCTTGCTCTGTAGAACTCAGCATTTGATGTTGATACCAGGCTGAGTCATGCCTTTCCTGACAGTCTGCTTCCATATCCTTTTCCTCATCTGTCAGGGTTGGGTTGATGATCATCTCTAATAGATACAAAGAGCAGCCAGTCTACTGTATTTTTGCCTCTGCGCCAGTGACAGCTGCGGCTCAAGGCATTATATTTTTGGGTTGTCCGTCCGCCTGTCCATATTGTGAACACAATATCTCAGAAACACAACCGATTAGATTTTGGGGGTCAAAGGTGACAGGTCAAGGTCACTGTGACCACATGTCTGCCCCATTCTCATGAACGTGATATATCAGGAACGCCTGGAGGGAATTTTATTACATCAAACATCAAACATATATATTAGCACAAATGTCTTCTTGGACTTAAAGAACAAAATACAAAAAAAATACAAAATACACTTACTACCTTAAATTAAATTCCTTCAAAGTCTTCACTACATATATTATGTGAGTCTGGACAGATATGGCTGTCAACTGCAACTTGACTGGTTGGCGAAGGCATAAAACCATGAGGTGGTAATTCTAGGTTAAGTAAAAATTAGTTTTAATGAGAGGTGATGCTGAATGTTCCTGATCAATTGCAGATACTTCAGTTTTGTTAAATTTGTCTTAAGTCAAAAGAATTTGATTACTTATATTTAGAGGTTTATTTGATAGAGATAAGATACTGTTCATGTTTCTATATTGCTCTTTTTTTAGCAACCCAATTCATCTTGATGTGTTACAAACCCAATAATGCTTTTTATGTATCTAATCTTTGTCCCAAGTTGGAATCTTGAGTTGTTCTTTGGGGTGTCCAGACTGACTAACCTTAACTAGCAGTATGCTTTTTCACCAACTCACTCACCAGCACTCTGCTCAGCCACTGCTTCTTCCTGCTTTACTGTCATTCTTTTCCCTTCCTCTATTCATTTTAATTCTTTATTATCGCTCAGTCCTTTATCTCTCTTTGTCTTTCTATATATTTTAGCCCCATTAGTGGTAGGGTCCTAGGCTGACGATATCAATCTGTCAGTCAGTCAATTGGCTGTACGACCCTTCACATTTTTATTCAGAACAAAATATTTCAACAACTACTGGCAGGGTTGCTAAGAAATTGGTTTTGCTAGTCAGGATCCCCGGCGAATCATTTCTAATAATTTTGGTAACTGCCCAAACTCCTGTGTAGTGCTGCTGTAAGCATAAAATTTGCATTTATTAAAAAAACATCAAAATATAATTACCATGAATTTTGTTGAGCATATTCATGCCTCCCAAAAAATGAAACCTATGAATTTTGGACAGACTATCATATTGCTGTTGCCTCAGCCTTCAGGCCAACATGCTGTATTGTCTCATAAACTAATGGACAAATTGCCATAAAATTTGTTGAGCATATTCCTGTCTTTAAAGAAATAAACCTTTTTGATGTTAATGACCTTATATCCTTTTTTTAGTCACCAGTGCCATTTTAGCACCATCATAGGAAGGGTTTTAGAACAGCAAAGTCCCCATTTTTTTGTTGGTTCATTCCAAAGTTTAATATTATTTCAGGAAATGAACATTGTATCCTTTGGGGGGCAACTGCAGGGCTTTATACTTTCAGTCGTCTTTTCTCATAAACTCTACCCCTCTTCTTTTTCTCATCTCTGACTCTCACCCCCACATTCCCCCATGAATGCATACTGACATTCCTACCTAACTTGTTGTCCTGACAGCCAGCCTGTGTGGTAAAGCTCTTCTTCCTGCTGCTCTTCCCTACCGCACGCTAGCCCGGAGCCGCATTCCCCGCCCCAGCATGAGTCAAGGTTGCAGTCGCGACACCAGTCGCGAGAGCAGCCGTGACACCAGCCCTGCTCGGGGCTTCACTCCTCTGGGTGAGTACTGCTGAGCTAATAGCTGTCCTGGAATAGCTGTTCCAGCCCGGAGAGTCCCAACCAGACAATCTTTACCAGAATGCTTACATGAACCTCTCAACCCGTCTACTGTCTGTTCTTGGTGTTCCATGTAGTATGGCCAATCTAACTTTGCCCGTCTCTCTTTGTGCATGCACTAACTGTGTCTTTGTGGGTTTAGGGAAGATTACTGTTGTACAAGGTGGACACAACTTAATTTTTTCTTCTCTGAATCCTGTTTTTTTTTTTTTTTTTTTTTTTTTTTCCTTGCGAACATGGTATAAATGACATCAGTAACATCAAGTACCAAATTTACCTTCTCTGTTTTGGACTGTTTAAGGTTAGACTGATGTGTTTGAATTGTTTCTGAATGAACGTGTGTACATATGTTGTGGTTTTATGTATAAGTGCCAAAGACTGGAAAAACATAGAGAAAGAAGTAGAAGCAGCAGAAACAGCAAGCAGTCATTCAGTCAGTATTCATAGCTGACAGTGCGCTGCAGCCAATGTGAAGTACAGAAGCTACTACTGTAGTTCGTGTGCTGTGACATCCTGGGAAGTGATGCCATAACTCTGTGCCCATAGCTTTATCATCAAGGAATCTATAAGGCAGGTGTGGAAAAGTATGTCACGACTCAGTGGGTCAGTGCTTTGGAACCAAACTTAAGGGCTGTCAGTGCTGTTAGCATAGCATAGGTTATCTGCTTTTTTGTTGCTATTTTTGTTGTTTCTATACACCATTAGTCTATTTGATGGAAATCTTTTAATTTTTTTAATCCTTTTCAGACTTAAAGTATACTTGAGATTGCTCATTTTTTAAGTTTGGCTGTATTTTAGTCTGAACAGTGACATGCTGTTTTCCCCTCTCCTTATTTTAGATTTCTTATTTATCATGAGGAGCAAAGGGGTGGAAATAAATGTAGGTACAGGTCAAGAATAATGGGCCACCCCCTTTTGTATATCCAACTGTAATTCATCTAGATGTGACCTTTTTCACATTGTAGAACTAAACAGAATCTCTTTTAAGGCAGAATCAAGCCCCATCATAAAAAGTTTTGATTTAAAAAAAAGCATCCATCTTGATCATGTAATGAGCAGGTGTATTATTAATCCTCCTTTAAATTTAATGTCATGTCAGAAAAACACATTAATTCCTAAAAAAAAAAAAAACAGAACATCATAAATATCAACCCAGACCTTAATATTTTATTGAAAAAAGAACAAAAACATAAAAGCAAAGGCCAGTGCTATGTGATGGTCAGTGCAGCAGTGTGAAAATGGCTTCTGAGTCTTACATTAGAGGTTGGTATTCAACCTGTTGTGTGTGTCACTAACCCCCTGGTCTGGATGTTGCCCACCTCTCCTGTCCCCTGCAGCCTCCCGACGTCACTCCCGTTCAACCAGCGCGCTCTCCACAGCCGATCCCCACAGCCAGTCAGGTGATCTACATGCTCAGACCTCCCAACCTCCCAGTCCCTCATGTTTCCCCCCAAATTACCTATCTTAGAGGCAATAAAGCCTACTATACCAGCATGCCCCTGCGGTTGCATTCAGTGATGTGACTATAGGCAGCATCCATCATTCAATTACTTTATTTTCCCTCCATTTATATTATCTTTGAACATTTTATTTAGTATTTATGCAAACAGGAAAGGTAAAACAAGAAGAGACAAAAAAGAGAAGGTGCATTTGTTTAGCATGTTAAGGGAAACACATTTTCATCTGCTTGTCCCTTAATCACCACTTTACATCTTTAGTGCCTTAGACATACCTTTTTCGTTTTAGCTGTGATTTTCGTGGAATTGTCATCTACAGGCTTTGATATGCTGACTCAGTTTAGCTCTCTTTGTGTTACTTGCAACTTTGATTGTCTTTTCATTTTTCAGTCATGTGTTTTTTGGTACTCTGTGGTTTGTTTATTGTTGAAGTAGATTTGTATTTAAAAAGTTGTATTTTTTTGCCCTGGAGGAGCCTGTTTTGTTACCTTTAAGTGCTATATCTGCTGCCATCTGGTTTTGTCATCCTTTGAACTTTGTTAATTGTGCCTCTGTTCTTTTCATTTTTAACATATAAACTCATCTTTATGTTTTTTCTTCTTTGGTGATTGTTGGTGCTATATTTCAGGGAAACACCATAGCTGGAATGTATGCCTGTGCTTTCGCCCAAGGGCCTGGTCATCCTGTATTTGGGTTTTTCTTTTGTATCATGTTTGTTTTTCATTTTGCTTTTTGTGGTAGGATAATTGAGAACAGTCCCCTCTAGTGATCTTTTCAGCTCATTCCTTTACAGTATATTGCTTTATATTCAAATGTGCCCAAAAGAAATAGTTGCTCCGTAAGCTGTCTAAAAAAAGCAAAGTTTGCTTTTGTTTATTCAGGTAAGCTACAGAGACTACTTTACTTTGTTGCTAAGCTTCACTCACCATCTCTCTTTCTTCCTTTACCCGTTTCTTTTCACACTTCCTGTTCAGACCGATATGGTTTGATTCATCAAGCGAGAATCTCTGCATCAGTCAATGCCATGAGGGTCCTTAATACTGGCACTGAGGTGGAGGCGGCAGTTGCTGATGCTCTGGTAAGTTGCTGTGGAATTCTGACTTCAGGACAGACATTTTTTATTCAGTCTGTTGTTTTTGACAGGGTAATGTTTTAAAAACAAACACAAGGCAAGGTTTTCATGTAAACACTGAAAAAAGTGTTTTAAAGTATTTAACTGCTTTCTTAGAGTTGGGTTGCAAGTGCCTCATCCATGCTAACTGAGACCACTAACTTCATGTTAAGTGGTTGGGTTTAGGTTATTAGTGTGCAAAGCTTCCCACTGCTGCTTAAAAACAGCCTTGTAAAGCTAAACCCCAATTTTTGCTTTGCTGACTGACTTCTGACGCAGCATAATGGACATTTTCCTGGGACGGACCTTATTTAAAATACACCAGTGAAGGTTTCAGAGAGAGACTTTCAGCTTTAATTCAAGGGGTTTAACTAAAATATCACATTAACTGTTTTTATACATAGTCATTCATTTTCAGAAGCTCAGAAAATAAATGGACAGACTAACAATTATAAATAGAAGGATCATTTTTAATACTTGGATGAAAATCCTTTGCAGTAAATGACTGCCTGAAGTCTGGGATGCTGAGTTTCCTCCCTTGAGATTTTTTGACAGGACTTTACTGCAGCCACCTTCAGTTGTTGCTTGTTTGTAGTCTTCAGTTATGTCTTCAGTAAGTGAAAAGGTGCTCAGTTAGGTTGAGGTCAGGTGACTGACTTGGCCATCGAAGAATATTCCATTTCTTTGCCTTGAGAAGCTCTTGTGTTGCTTTCACAGTATGTTGTGGGTCATTATCCATCTGTACTGTGAAGCACCGTCCCATCAGTTTTGCAGCATTTGGCTGAATCTGATCAGATAGTAAAGCCCTGTACACTTCAGAATTCATCCTGCTACATGAGCTGTTCCTTCCCTTCTCCATATTCTTCTCTTCCCATCATGCTGGTTCAAGTTCATCTTGGTTTTACCAAAGAATCTTGTTCCAGAACTGGGCAGGTTTTTTTTTTAGAGGTTTTCTGTCAAAATCTAATCTGGCCTCTCTGTTCTTGAGTGTTACCAGTGGTTTGCACCTTGTGGTAAAACCCTCTGTATTTACATTCATGAAGGCATCTCTTGATTTTAGACTTTGACAATGATACGCCTACCCCCTCCAGAGTGTTCATGACCTGGCTAGATGCTGTGAAGGGGTTTTTCTTCACTAAGGGAAGAATTCTGCGATCATCGACTTTAGTGGTCTTCTGTGGTCTTCCAGGCCTTTTGGAATTGCTGAGCTCACCAGTGCATTCCTTCTTTTTAAGAATGTACCAGATTGTTGATTTGGCCACTCCTAAAGTTTCTGCCATCTGTCTATTCAGCCTAATGATGGCCTCCTTCACTTGCATCGACACCTCTTTGGACCACATATTGACGGGTTCCCATAAACGGCTACCAAATGCAAATTCAGCAGTTGGAATAAACTCCAGACCTTTTATCTGCTTAATTTGTCATGAAATAACAAGGGAATAGGCCACACCTGACATGAAATGAAATGACTGTCAGTAAAATGTCCAATTAATGCAATATTTTTTGAAACCCCTTCAAGTAAAGCTGAAAGTCTACACTTCAGTCACATCTTAAGCGCGTAATTTCAAATCCATTGTGGTGGTGTACAGAGGCAAAATTATCAGAATTGTGTAATTCTCCAAATACTAATGGACCTAACTGTATATCAACCTTTAGTACAATGACTGGTTGAACACGCTATTCGCTGGTCTAGCACTGATTTTTGCTACTCATTTTCAAATGTGGAAAAACAAGGTGGCTGTGGCTGAAATGTTGCCAAAATGTCCCATTACTATGACTCTACCAAAATCAATTTCCAGAATCATGATTTCTTTTATATCTATAAGACATAGTTAAGTTAGTTGCTTAGTTCAAAGTTCAAGAGTTTTAAAAAGGCACTGAGACATACAGTGTCATTTAACCAATCTCCCACAGTTTGTATTGTTGTCCTTACACATACCGGTCAAGCTCAGGGGATTTTGAGTGAATGTTTTCCTGACTTTAATCCTGTAATGGAAACTGGGTACGCCAAACATAGTATAGTTTTATAAGTTTATAGTCTTAGATCACTGATTTCAGGAGTCTGTAATTCTTCACAAATATTGATTGCAGTCCAATAAGCTAGAGGAACATGGCATGGTGGTCCAGTGGTTAGAACTGTTGCCTCACAGCGAGAAGGTTTTGGGTTTGAACTCTTGTTCGGCTGGCACCCTTCTGTTTGGAATTTGTATGTTCTCCCTGTTCCTGCTTGGGTTTTCTCTGGGTACTCAGGCTTCCTCCCAGAGTCCAGAGACATGCAGGTTAGGTTAACTGGCAACTCTAAATCACCCATAGGTGTAAATTTGAGCGTGACTGGTTGTCACGTGAGCGTGACTGGATGTCAGCCCTGTGATAGACTGGCGATTTGTCCAGGGTGTACCTCACCTCTTGCCCGATGTCCCCTAGGATTGGCTCCAGCCCCCCCCACGACCCGTTACAGGATAAGCTGTATAGCTAATGGATGGATGGGTGGAGTTTTAAAGGTTCTTTTCTGTAACCCTCAAAAATAGGAAAGAATTTCCTGTTCATAGGTTATAATGGCCTGCATATCACCAAGCCTAAGAAATTGGTCAAGATGTCCATATGTTCCTTTAATCTGATGTTTATGAGAGTATCTGATCCATAAACTCTCATTATTAAATGTGTAGTCTTGTCTTCTCTTGCATACCAAGAATAACTGTACTTAGTCTTTGTTATTCCTTTAAACTTTCCCTCTCTCCTCTTTCCCTCTTGGTTGTTTGTAACCATTTCAGCTATTAGGAGACTCCAGGAATAAGGTAGTTGGTCATTTTACATACTGTTTCTATATCCATGCCATCACGCACTAATCAATTTCAGAGAATAATAATGCAGCTTGGCTCATTATATTGGCTCATGACACCCCTCCACCCTAATCCCTTTTATTTATTTATTTATTTTTAATTTAGTTTTCCCCTGAATGTTTTTGTCCATCGCATCTCAGATTTGTGCATCCATGGTACCCTAGCAAAGATTATTTTTCACATTGTCATATTAATGTGTTGAACCTCATTATTTTGGTAAATGTGTATTTTTTCAAAAGTCCATGAAATTAAATGCGCTCCTCTACTTTTTCAAGCATTCCCCTCTGCACTGCATTTGTAGTTAAGACATTTGCTTACTTGTGGCACTGCTTGACTGGCTTTTGATGTTAATTTAAAACAAAAAACATATTTGTTTAGTTTTTACCTGAGGAATCGCACACAATAACTGTGTAGGTACAAATTTACCCTTAAAGTTAAAAGTAACATCAACAGAACAAAACACGGGATGTACATTTTACACAACAGTACAGCAAACTGCATGGCTACTTGATTCAACTGGTGACTGTCTATGGCTGAGTTTATTTGCCTAAGCATTTCCCTTAGGAGCTTGGTCAACCATTAGGTATCATACTGTGTGTCTTACCTTTCCTTCATGTTATTCTTTCTCCCATAGAGGAAGCCATTGAGGCGGAGGTACGAATCACCAGGGATGTACTCTGATGATGATGCCAACAGTGACGCATCTAGCGCCTGCTCGGAGCGCTCATACGGTTCACGAAATGGAGGCATACCCCATTACCTGCGCCAGACAGAGGATGTCGCAGAGGTCCTCAACCATTGTGCCAGCTCCAACTGGTCAGAGCGGAAGGAAGGCCTACTTGGCCTGCAGAATCTCCTCAAGAGCCAAAGAATACTAAGGTGGGATTGAGCTCATGCGTCTTGACCCAGGTGACAAACATAATCCCAAACTGGAAATATGAAGTGCCAGAATAGAAACGTGAGCTTTCACACTTGAACAAGCTGACTGTACAGTACCAAAGCCTATAACTGACTATAATGTGTATCATCCGCTTAATAGTGAAAGGGGCTGTTATGATGTAATATCTCTGAACGGTAAATAATACGGTAAGACAATCAGCACAGGTAATGTTAAAATCCAGTTCCAATAGAGCTTTTGTTCTAAACCTCAAACATGTGAATCTTAAGCATCACCACCTTCCATCTCATATGACATGAGCATGGGATGAACCACTGAAGCAACTCCATAACTTCCTTGAACAATTCTGCGTGGATAAGTACAAAGGGACTATAACAGTGTCTCCCTTGTGGCACAGTCTCACTGAGACTGAGTTTAGGAAATGCCTGAGATGGTGCTGTAGGGGCTGAACTACTGTGGGTTTTACGATTATCTGAGCTTTAATTGAATTTTGAAGGAGTAAATAATAGATAACAACTTCCTAAACTCTTTAAACAAATGAAAGACTGTAAATATCAAGCTCTGCTTTTGAGGAGTAGTGGCAGGTGTTCAATGACATGATATCTGTATTTTAACCTGCTGTCATAAGATGCATATTATTTGGTGAATGCCCTGATTTCTTGTTCGGTTCTTTTTCTTTACTGCAGCCGAGTGGAACTGAAACGACTTTGTGAGATCTTCACAAGGATGTTTGCAGATCCCCATAGCAAGGTATAGAAGATAATTTTTTACTAATTAAACAAATGTCTAATAATGACTTTTGTGTAAATGCATGGTATCCAAAACATCAATAAATGCAGGAGTTTGTCTACAAAATACTTGTCTGACATGTCTGATACTAATGGAGTGTCTTCTGTCGCATGGTCTGCCTTGCTGTGGATTTAACAACAGAGAGTAAGTATGCTTTTGAGTCCATAATACTACACATAAATGCATTAACCTAAATCTGACTAAAAATAAGCATTTAATCCAATTTTCTTAAAGTTAGCAGTTCCGTGTAATAAATGTTTGAACTATGCACATGATCGCAGGTGTTTAGCATGTTCCTGGAGACTCTTGTGGACTTCGTCACAGTACATAGGGAGGACCTGCAGGACTGGCTTTTTGTCCTGCTCACTCAGCTGCTGAAGAAAATGGGGGCAGACCTACTTGGTTCCGTCCAAGCCAAAGTCCAGAAGGCCCTGGATGTCACAAGGTCTGAAACCCATGCCAGTTGAGGTCACAGAAAGGGGATAGCTAAGATAACCGGTTGTTGTGCTTTTCCAGTGGATGAGGGGACAGTTCACACTATTGGAAATTAGTTGATCCAATCTGTTAGTATGGAATGAAAATTTATGTAATTCAGTGAAACCCTAACTAGTGTTAATTTGGGGAGAGAGATTGCCATTTTGTATGTGTGTGCGTGTGTGTGTCCATGTCCGTGTCCGTGTCCGTGGGTGTGTTTTTGTCAGTTTGTTGTTAACTATGACAATAGGTCAACAGTTAGCAACACCCTTTCAATTATATTATTAATTAATCATTAATATTTCATCACAAATAAAAACCTGAGTGAAATCTGTTTGAAAGACATATTACCTCCCAAGCTGCTCAGTCAGTAGTCACTGTATCTTATCATTGTGCTGGCTGGTACAACCTCATGAAATCCAGCTTGTTCACTAATGTTTCATCAAACAATACACAGTCTAATATCAAGGAAAACCTTAACTTCCTTTTGTCTGTGTTAGGGAGTCTTTCCCATTTGACCAACAGTTCAACATTCTGATGAGGTTTATCGTTGATCAGACTCAGACACCAAACCTCAAGGTAAAGTAAAATGAGAAACACTGATTCTTTATGAAGGCAAGTTGATTTTGATTGGTCAGTGTGATTAATACAGTTTTAGAAAGATGTGAACAAATGTTTGTTGACTCGTCAGGTAAAGGTGGCCATTTTAAAGTACATCGAGTCCCTGGCTCGACAGATGGACCCGACGGATTTTGTCAACTCCAGTGAGACACGCTTGGCTGTATCGCGCATCATCACCTGGACCACTGAACCCAAAAGCTCTGATGTCAGGAAGGTAGGCCAGCTATTCGGTACAAATCTGATCAGGGATCAAATCTCAGGACGACCTCACAACCTATTTGGTTTAGGCTAGTTTTAACACTTATAATGTAAATGTTTTTGCTTAAACAAAAACCTTAAAAATGAATTTACCTCCAGAATATTGCTTGGGTCTTTCTTTATTCCCTTTTCCCTTCTTAATTTTATATTCATATTATAAGTAGGGAGGCATAATTTAATACGTGTTTTTAACTTTGCCATTTAGATCTTTATCATTAGAGTGATTGAAGAATATGAATGTGTTAATTTAGTTTTAGGTCAAACAAGGTGTGATACAGGACATAATTTGCACATTAATACTTATGTTGCAATGTCATAGTTCTAATTCAAGGAAATTTAGGGCTCATAACTTTATTCTTATGCTTCCATCTTAATGAAAAGGGGACACATTAGATCTCACATCAAAGCCATGTTTTCTTTTATGATTTTTTTCTTTGCCTCAACACCAATTACTATGGATATATAATCTCCATAGGAAGTTATGCCATACTAAACTGTTATGACAACAATAAAGTAGGTGAGCAAGCTTCTTGGAAAACTAATTGCTTGTACACTTTATTATAAAATTGTTTGAAACAAGATGTAAATATTTAATTGATTTTTGAATATTTATTTGCAGAACAGATCTGCCTTCCACAAATAATAACATTTGTATGACAATTAATCGGAGTATTTACGCCGCAGCTGGTGGCATGTTGTATACCTCCCCCCCTTTTTTTTCATTTGAATTCTTCAGTGCATAGTGTTTTTTTTTTAGAAGCAGTTATAAATGTTGATTATAGGTACTCTGCATGGATAGCCTTGGATCAATGGCCCATTATGTTCCCCTTGTCTGATGCGTGTCATATGTTCTCCCTCTGTGTCCCCTTCTGTTTGTTTTTCCATTGCTGTTCTTCCAAGTGAAATCCTCACCTGGTTTCCAATCAGGGCCTGATTTCCAGGAAGCTGAAAATAATCTGCAAGAATAGAATAGTTAAAAGCAATCCTAAATTTAGTATGTTTTCGTGAGTACAAATATCTGGGAAGAAGGATCCACGCTGTAATGGTCTGTGCCAAGTTGTTATAAAAGATTGGTACAGTATTGCCAAATCTGATGGTGGAGGACCTGTGTCATGCTGTAATTCCCATTCTGCCTTGCCACTGTGCCCCAGACCCTTCATAACTGGGTGAGCGAGGAACTAACTTGCAGGTCCAGTACTGCAGCCTTACTGTCTACTGAGGGCAACCAGGAAGAAAGGTGTAAGCAGGTAGAGCCCGCTTCAACAGCCAATCACAACACGACAAGCACGCAATGCCCTGCCTGCCTGGTGCCTAACCACCAACTTTCAAGACTGTGAAACTTTAGTGTGGCATTTCTCACTCACCTCTACCATTTATGCTCCAGCTGTTTTGCGGTAACAACCTAAAAATCAGTCTGTGCCTTGCAATTTGATCAGTCACTAAATAGGTGAAGCTTGTTGTGCAACTAGATACAACTTATTTTGGTATTTTTCCAGTTTACAGGAAAGGCTTGTTGCTTTGTATGAATGGACTTTTAAGTCCGTTTTATTGCTAAACATTGATAGGCACCCAGTAGTAGAAAAGTAGCATTACTAACACATTTTGTCTGTTTGAATCATCCTAACAACCTCTCATCCACCCGCATACCTGCATGATGTTAACATTTTATTTTTCTACAGTAATAGAGATTCATAAGACTTTCTAAATCTGTATTGAACATTTGACTCATTCTTATAGTAGTTTTTTTTTTTTAATCTTTGTGTATAGTGTACTAGCCATAGCTACAGTATAACTAAAGCTATATATGCTTACATTACATTTTTTGTCCGAAGTATAATACGAATGAAGAAAACTTAAGTCACGTTTTTTTATCGCTATGAAATATATATTCTCTCACACTGTTCATCCCACTTGATTTTGCAGGCCGGGTATAAATGCAGTATGTGCAAAATTAGATTGTCCGTCAATCAATCTTTTAATTATTATCTGAGTCATACCTTTGTAATACCAGAACACACAGACATCAGGCACATACTGCTGGAATCAGGAGAACGTGCTCTTTTCAGTGATATTAGTAATCTATGCTATCACTAGAAAGTTTGTTAAGTATTAAGATCCAGAAATCCACGGGGAAATCACTTAAAATCGATAGGTCTTATAGCCTCAGATTTTGCCCCTGGTATGGTTAAAAGTAATCTAGGTGATTGTTGTCTGCACATCCATGGTTACAACAATCAGGAACTGCTAATGAAGCATGACTTTTCATGGTGTAGATTCACCAAAATTTCCATTAATTGAAGCATGATTGGAAGCCTGTTGGCAATGTCAAAACTTATCATGGAAAACGTATTATGGCAAAAGGAAACCAACAGGACAAACCCCATTTTTTAATAGGTAGTGACTATACCAATAAGCCTGTAAAGACAGATGTTTAAAACCAAGCAAAAACAGCTTAGGGTTAGCAAGTCATTGTAGCTTCTACTGAATGTCTCCTATACTGTAGTTTTAACATTTCAGACCAAGTTTGATGTTAGTTTCTGTCTTAATGCAGTATAATGCTTTTTGAAGAACCAAACCATTACCTTGGTACTGTTAAAAATCAACTTCTGTCCCCCAGCAACAACAGCTAACTACAACTTTTTACAAACCACTTTAGTTTATCTGTACTCACTTGCATGTTGAAACATTGATATAGCAACAACATACAACAATGTACTTTGTTAATTTTCCACTGAATGCAGCTTTGAACACTCACCTTTTAACAATTTTCTTTCTACGGGCTAATGTTTGTTAGTCTACGAAGAAATGCACTGTGGGTCTGAAAAGTTGGTTTCCATGGTTCGGAATTGTTTTGGCCTTTATTACCGTTAACCTTTGCATCAAATTGGTCTTCCATGGTTTTACAGATGCTGCCCAGCCAGAGAATTGTCAGATATTACAGCAATTCATAAATCAGACATGACCTGTACTTTTTGTGCTTTTTTATATTTTAAAAATGTCAGTGTATTTCTTCTGACATTCTTCTGAAATTGCTGTTTAAAGCACATGGTCAAGGTACCTCTGAAACCAAGGAAACCATCTGAACTTTCTACTCTGTTGTGTCCTCCATCTTAACCTGTTGTGCTACGCTGCCTCCAGGCAGCCCAGGTGGTGCTGATCGCCTTGTTTGAGCTCAACACCCCAGAGTTTACCATGCTGCTGGGAGCCCTGCCCAAAACTTTCCAGGACGGAGCCACCAAACTGCTACACAACCACCTGAAAAACTCCAGCAATACCAGCAGCAGTGTGGTAAGTAAAGTGAAACACTTTAGTATTTGATGCCATTCATTTAGAAGCCCAACTCAGATTAAAAAATATGTATCAATGCTAGGCCATTTTAAATCAGTACAATTATCAGACAGCAGGGTTGACATATTCAGATTTCATAATTGTTTCCTTGCCTTCCAGGGGTCTCCGAGCAATACCATTGGACGGACGCCACCTCGCCACACCCCCAGCAGAACCAGCCCCCTCACATCTCCAACAAACTGTTCCCATGGAGGACTGTCTCCAAGGTAACTAACACGCCATTTTGTTGTTAAGCTTTTATCAACAACACACTCCCTGTGCTAATGCATGGCTATGGTTTGATCATGGATACTGCTGCTCTCATGATCTGTCATTTGGAGTCGAACTAACACACAACTTAACAGGCAGATTTGTAGAAGGTACTAAGTGAGTTGCAGAGAGAGATTACAACACATCCTTTATTGGAGCATATTTAGGTAGGAATAGAAGCCAAATCATTTCTTTATAAAGATCAAATACAACTTACAAACCACTTCTTACCTATGTGGCTTATTAATAACATATTTACTGCCTGAGACACTATTGAAGTTGTGAAACATTGATAACAGGCTCTTTGAAGTGGTCATATAAAAGGCTGTTGTATAAAATGAAGACTGGGGGAGGACCTTTGCATTATTATTTGCTCTTGTGCCAGTATAATGGAGAAAGGAACTGATAATTACAGTTCCCTAAAATACAGTATGATTCTCTTTGGCTGAGCAACTCATTCAACTGAAGCACTGTACGGTCCTTGTATCTGCAAGCAGAAACCCATGAATACTGATAGTGGAGATACCGTTTTTCCTGGTTGTGATTACAGTAGTTAAACTTGCAAAATACTCTCTGTTGAGATCATTCAGGCTAGATTACATTGAAAATGGCCAGTCTCTCATGATGGGAAGACTTTTTGTGTGATGTAAAGCTGACTTGGGATTTGTGGGATTCTGCTACTTTCCACTGCTCTCCTCTAATTTAACACTTTCCGTTAACCTTAAAGCTCAGACTAGTTTCTTTTTGTCTTTTCTCTTTATCTTTCCGCACACTTGTTTTCTCTTTCTCCTCCCCTCTCTTGTCTTGTCTCGTGGTCTCCTCGTGTTGTTGATTTCCATCTACCTTTCCCCACTTTTTCTCTCCTGTCTGTCCATCCTTCCCTCCCGGCCGCGCTGTGGCAACAGTCGGTTATGGGGTTGGGGTGTCGACGGACTGTCAAAGCACCCTCCTGCCCCTCCTCCTCCTCCTCCGCCTCACTCCACCCCTGCTGCCCCCTCCCTAAGGGTCCTGCGCAGAGCATATTCACCCAGGTAATGAGGTGGGCTTAGACACACAGGAGATGATGCCCACAAGAAGGCCAGACCCTGATCCTTTTCATAATCCACATTTCCCTTTTCCATATCAGTTGAGAGTTTTAGTTTTCTAGTATGTCAGTTTCTTGCTGAAGACATATTACTCTATTATCGCTAAAAAATTGAAGAAACGTGCAACATTGCTTAAGTGATGTGGTTAATGCCATGTTTTGTGTGAAATCCATACTAAGCCATACAATTAAGGTTTACATCACTCCTGACCCTCTGCTCTCTAAAAACGAATGTGTTTGTATGACAAAAGCAATGCTAAAGCACTTACTAGTGGCAAAACAACTTCATACTTGTATATCTGCTTCTGATAAACAATTTATATAAATCTCGTGTGTATTTCTTTCTCTGTGTGTGTCTGGTAGTATGATGGAGTATGACACCGAGAACATGAACTCTGAAGAGATCTACAGCTCACTGCGAGGTGTGACAGAGGCCATCCAGAGCTTCAGCTACCGGAGCCAGGAGGACCTGAATGAGCCAATCAGACGGGAGGGCAAGAGGGATGACGCAGTGAGTCATAACCTTTTCATCTAGCAGCATTTTTCTGAATTTTCCTGCTTGGAAAATTCAGATGCTTTAAGCCTCTGTTAAACATGACAGAAGTTATTCTAGTGAAAGCAGTCCCTTGCTTTTTGAATTCAATGCTTAAAATTAATTGAATTGAATTTAAAGTGTCAATCTCAAAGATTTTTGTTAAAATAAATACCTGTCTGTCACCGAATGAGGCAACAGAATGGTGACTGAGTCTGTGGCCCACTGATGAAAGTATTGCGATATTTATATATTTACAGTGTGATGAACCGGGTGTCGGTGGCGACATTCCTGGAAACAGTTAAGTTATTAAGTTTTTGCTAATGGAAACCGAACATTTCCTTCTGCTGCAGCTTCACATTAAAAGCATTTAACTGGCGAAACACGAGTTGACCTTTATTATGAAGCAGTCACAGGAAATGTAGTATGTTTTTCGGTGAGCTGAACACTTAACTCTATCGTTCATCAAAAATGAGTCTATGAAACAAGACAAAGGTCATTTTCAGCATTTTTGAAAGTGGATCAGTTTGAAATATTCCAGGGAGTAATGGAACAAGAAGGAGCAGCCACAGTGAGCTGGTAGATGAAGAGCTGCAGGCAACAGGCTGCACACCTCCAACCTCTCAGCCAGCTAACAAACTCCTTTCACTGTGCCCTGCTGTTCGCAGACTCATGCCATGTCCAGTATCAAATCAGGTCACGGTTGCTCACAGAATTATGGAAAAAGGCCAATTATTGCCTGGTTTATTTATTAAAACGACAATAGTTTGTTTTACTGCCCCCAGAATTCTGTGACCTGTAGTATTAAATCGCATTTGCTGTTACCACCAGTAACTACTGGTGTCGCCAAATCAACCAGGACTGGAGTCTTTGAGATTGCCACTTTATATTCAAATTTAAACAAGGCCTAATTTTACAGGCTCCCAGGTCTTGTCTTTCATCGTATTTCTATAGCACTGTCATTACAGTTTGGATGTGCAGAAAAGTCAAGTAGTTGCCGCTCAGCTTTACCTATCTATATGTTAAAGGATAGATCCATAGTTTTAAGGTAAAGGTATCCTTACTGTGTTCCATGAGAGAAAATTGTCTTGGATTAAGGGAACTGCTGCATTAAACAGCATTAGAAACATCACAGTAAAAACATAAATACACATTAGATGGTCAAACATTTGCAAACATTTGCAAACATTACACTGACAGTAAAACACCTCTCACTTTACACAGCAGCTGATAAAACCTGCAGTTATCTTAGAGCCCCCCTGCTGCTCTGTCTGTCCTGCAGGAGTTGCCCATTGATAAGTTTAACTGACAGAGGTAAAAAGGAATGTTTATAGCCGTTGTGCTTACACAACGGGACCCTGTACTTCCTTCCAGAGTTCATTAGCACATACACAGTGTTCAACACATGGGAAGGGCCAGATAAAATCCTGTTCGCCTGCTCAGCAGTGGATTTAAGGAGTGAGGGGTGGGGGTGTTCCCCTCCGTTTTAACCAGATTAAATATTTGAGGTTTAAACTTGACCTACTGAGTCCATAATGTAAAATATTTACATAATATTCCTGCAGACAACGAAAACTCTCTCTCTCTTTCTCTGAAGGAAATGGAAGAGCTGATGGATTTTCATACAGACACTTGCCACATGTATGTGCCAGTTAAGACCCCTTTCAATGGGGACCCCTAAATACTTGTAAGAAGTCACCTGTCTAATGTCATGACCATGTATGGCAACAGAGCTCTTGTATCCACTGAATAGCCATTCTGACTGTTCATACTGGCCATTAAGCGATCCCTTTCTAATATGCTTTCAACTCAAGTGATGCCTAATAATCCACAGTCCTTGTTCCACGCAAAAATGTATTCCAGAGTTTATCCGAAGCTAATTTGAAGGTTCTACAATCCCGGTTTATAGAACACAAATGTTTTTAGACAAGAAGAAAATTGTTACAGATGGCGGAGTCGGACAACTATAACCAAAAACGTAACTGTTAATTATTTCTTGTTTATATTCTTCCTCTTTCCACCGACCCTACCGTTTTACAGGCTGGGAGAGAAGGAGTAGCATCGTCCCCTGGCTCTGATGCTCGCTTGGGCTTGGACATGGTGGAAGGAGGTCGCACTGCCTTGGACAACAAAACCTCACTACTCAACACACCATCACCACGCTCTTTTTCCGGGCCACGGAGTCGTGAGTTTGCCCCTTATGGCTACGGAGATACCATTTGTACCTATGACAAGAGTGCCCTGAAGGAAGCTGTCTTTGACGATGACGTGGAGCAGTTCCGCGACTGTGAGTTCATGTGATAACAAAGCTGCAACAAGGTGTTGGTTGTTGCTGTTGATTATGGCAGCATACAGAAATCAGTAACACAATATGCTGTAAACAAATATTTCACAAAGCACATGCATTATGAGTTTTTTAATCTACTGCTTTATTTTAAAGTGTTGTCCCTTCCACACTGTTCGATACGCAGTATGAGATCGAGCTCAAACCTGACTTGTTACACACATTTAACATCTCACACATGCACATCATTTGCTGAAACCGTCTTGCATACACTCCTCAAACTGTGGCTTCAACAAACACATTACTCTTAGACACTTCGCTTGAAACTCTCCCAGCTGCCCTATACAAAATTTCTCACATGCAATATTGAATAACCTTCATAAATAACACTATAATGTGTTTTATTTTCTCTGTTGAAAAATCTTCCATGTACCACTGAGGTGCTCAGATACAGATGCTGAAATGTATTGTTTTCATTAACATTCATTTATCCAATATCTTTACAGTTTATGTTCACTAATAAATTAAGAAAATATAAGGGTTTTAACTTTAATTTGTTGAAACTTCCCTTTTCCTTTCATAGTTCTATTCAAAAAGGTGAAAAGATTGTGACAGAAAGGAAGGGGAGTTTTGTCCACTTAGTGCATCTGTGAAAGAGAATTACAAGGCCACAAGCCAGCAATCCTGACTTTTCCCTTATCACCTGTCATCCACTCTTCCCCCATGTGTAATGTGAACATGTCATGTTGTTTTGACAACATAAAGGAAGACACGTTGCAAGGTTACTGCTGCTGTGTGATGTTGAGACTTGAAACAAGAAATGACCTCATCCACAAATGTGGCAATAATTATTTGTAGTTTGCTTTGACTTTTTACTTGGTTAGTTGGCTAAACATTGTATTTTTACAAGTTAACACATGTTGACATAAAATATAGAACAAAGAGGTGAAACTTTCTCTGCATCTTGTTTACCACATAAAGGTGTGATTCTGTAGCTCCTCTGTTGTAAGACACAACCCAGTCTGTGCGTCACTTGTTGTCATCACATCCTTTGCCTCCTGTCTCCCCTCTGTCCCCCACCGCCACCTCCATCCCTCCTCCATCCCCCTCCTCTCCAGGCCGACGTCAGGAAAGTGGTGAAAACAAGATGACGGTCCCCAAGGTGTTTGCTCCTGGTAAAGATGCCTCCCCTGCCTGAGTTGTCTTGCTGACTGTCTACGAGACTCACTGACAGACTTGATGACTGAACGACTGTCTGACTACTTTACTGACTGTGCCTTCACTCACCTTTTGTCTGTGTTTGCATTACTCATTTGCCCTCTCGATTCCCATCACCATTTTTTCATGGTCTTCTAACTTCTTTTAACTTCACCTTGTCCCTTTGTGTTCAAGTACGACCTATCGTACTTTTAGCGCAGAACTAGCTGGCGGGTTGATGTTTTTACTAATGGTTATGGCATTCTCTGTCATGAACAAAATGTTCATTGGTTGGTTGTATTAGTAAGTCTAACAAGTTTTTAGAGATCCGGCTTATGGCATAATGAATAACATCATATTCTCAACAATTCAATATCAAGATATCCGCTGCTGCGGAACACAGTTCATGATATTAGCGTAATCACACTAACATCTATAGCACTATAGCAATAAAGGGCATGAGTAATTTTGTCCAACCTGACACAAGACAGCTGTTGTAAAAAGAAATGAACATCAACACACATGAAAACAGAGCTGCACACCATCATTCCACTCTATATGCAAACATTTATTTTTTAATGCCACAGCCAAATTCTAATCCCTTTAATGTCAAAATCCACTTGTCCACATACATGTCAGCATTTTGGCTGCCAAATTCAGTTCTCAAATGTAAGTCCCATTGTGCAGCAACTTTAGGCATTCATCACCTACTTATCCTTTATCTTTACAGTGCATTTAGAGCTGTATTCCTCACACAGAATGCAATACAATGTCCATCTTGGCATTCCATGTTAAATTGAGACTGGTTATACAATCCCGTATGCTACTAGCAAATTTATTTTTGCATTGAAAACGGGTAAAAAATTTCTCATAGCTATTTTCTTCTAGTCTTGAAAAAATAGGACACTGATGCGAGATTAAATGACTGATCGATGACGCTAAGATTGGATGGTTTTTGATTCATTCATTTAATTTATTCCTCTTATTCTCTCTTGGCGAGCAGTCAGCCAGGACCACTCAGACCTTGTAGCCGACTTGCTTAAGGAACTGTCCAATCACAACGAGCGTTCTGAGGAGCGTAAAGGTGCCCTGGTGGAGCTGCTGAAGATCACGCGAGAAGACAGCCTGGCTGTGTGGGACGAACACTTTAAAACCATCCTCCTCCTCCTGCTGGAGACACTGGGTGATAAAGATGTATGTTTAGTAATGACTCTGCATGTGACTCTTGAGTGCGTGTGCTCCTATTGAGGTTTGCTAGTTATCGTACAATAAAATTATGTGAATGTGTTGGGAGGCAATTGATCCCCACAGAGCTTAAAGGGCATCATTGGAAATCACAATCTCAAGAAATTGAGAGAATCTAGGTGATGTATGTGTGGATATTCAGTAGTGACTCAAGTATAAAAGAGCAGGATGCCTCTGCTTTTAATGGATTGCCCATGCCACTGTTTTCCCCAGCACACCATCCGAGCCCTGGCCCTGCGTGTTCTGAAAGAAATTCTGAGGAACCAGCCAGCTCGCTTCAAAAACTATGCGGAGCTAACCATCATGAAGACTCTGGAGGCTCACAAAGACTCTCACAAGGAGGTACACAGCTCCCACATATCCCACATGAAATGCTTGGACAAACCAAACTTTCAAGTTTTGTCAAACTTTTTATTTTGAAAAGTAAAATAATAGAACGTGTGTAGCACCACACACATGCCAATTTGTTGCAGGCCTGGGACATATAAAACAAAAGATTAACAAGTGTTGGTTTTAAAGGTTTCAAAAGGTTCTCTAGCACCTCATTATTACGACTTTACAATCTTGTATCAGTATGAAAGCAATAACAGTAGCTGAAAATGATAGACCCAACCTTTGACCCTTAGCTCAGGGACATAGAGGAGAAACCCGAGGGGTTACTCAGGGTTACTTAGAGAGAGTTTCTTTTACCAGGACAGTCAGTTGTGCAGTGGGGTGAACAGCAGGTAAACGAAGATCAAATGTTAATAACAAATTAAACATAAAATTCACAAAATAAATACTGAGACTACCCTTTGATGAAACTTCCAGATTAATAATAATCCACAGTTGTGGATAAAGAATCTGTGCTCAAAAGCAGACATCAAATTAAAGTAATCCATCAAAAATACAACATTTAGAATACAAAATTGTTTTTCCAAGGGTTCAGTTGTTCATCATAACCAAATTGTTGATTTCTTAGTGTGGGAGAGCCCCGAAAGACTCCTCTGCAGGTGTGCAGCTCCATCTTGGCCAAATAAGGACCTCTTGATCTAAAAAGATATTTCTTTGTTAGGGTACTGTTATGTCCTTAACTGTGTATAATTGTCAATATGTAATATAAAATATGTATTGAGTGTTTAACTATTTTTTCCAGTAAAGAAATTGCTTTAGATGTCAAAGTCCATTAAGAGGTTTGTACAAGGACTCATCTTGATGTAAAATGCCAATTTGTTAATCCCAACAAGACAATATATGTCATCCACTGTTCCATTCTCTGAGTGACACAACTACAATATTTCGTTCTTGTTTTCCCACATTATATGATTAATCTTAATGTGTATGTGTTTGTGTGCTTTCAGGTGGTGCGTGCAGCTGAGGAGGCGGCGTCCACCCTGGCCGGTTCCATCCACCCGGAGCAGTGCATCAAGGTGCTGTGCCCTATTGTGCAGACAGCCGACTACCCCATAAACCTGGCTGCCATCAAGATGCAAACCAAAGTCATTGAACGCATTGCCAAGGACTCGCTACTACAGCTGCTGCCCGACATAATCCCTGGACTCCTACAGGTCTAAAACAAGACACAAGCTTTCAGTTCAGACACAGCAAGTTTTTAAACAAGGTTTCAAAGAAATATATAGATTTGTATTGTTTTATGGATTAGATTAGATTCTGTCGGTTGCTCAGAAAACCTGAAATTGTTTCCTTTCATTAGTTCTGACTAGAGACCAGCCTCAAAATTTGATCAAACTCATAGGAAGGATAAACAAAAATGCACTTCTAAGAAAAATGGAATAAACATTGTTTGCTAGACAAGAGTGTTAAATGCTTTTCCTTATTTAAACAGCTGAAATAACACGAAAGCAGGGGTTTTTGGGGACAGAAAGAGGAGAAACATACTTGTCAGCTACAGAAAGGCATATTTGGACAATATTCATATTTGGACACTGGGAATTATTTGCCTTATTTGTCCCTGGAAATGTTTGCGTGTACTCTGCACTTTTTGCGACTCCTCCCACGTTCCTGCTGACCCCTCGTGTGTGTGTATGTATGTGTGTGTGCATGTGCGCGTGGTGCCTGATGCTGTCTCTTCTCTCTGCAGGGCTATGACAACACAGAGAGCAGCGTTCGCAAGGCCAGCGTGTTCTGTCTGGTGGCTATCTACTCTGTGATTGGCGAGGAGCTCAAACCCCACCTGGCACAACTCACAGGCAGCAAGGTACTGACTTGCGTGCACACATTCTCTTACACACACACACACACACACACACACACACACACACACACACACACCAGAGCCTTATCATCTTCCCATGTTGTTATTTCTCAGCTGGTTCTAACCAGTTGTCCAATTATAAAGCACAGGGTCATATTTGCCCTACTTTTCACTTCAACATGTGTCCTTGGGTTATGTAATGCTTGAGGTCTAACGGACAGGTTCACCTGAATGAAGGGACTGTCCCCTAATCACTCCCACCCTCCACCTCTGAGCACTGTCGCGTTCCCGAGTTGTCTAGATCGGATATAAAAGGCAAATTGATAAGGAGTTATGAAAGTGCACATTCAAGAGTATCCAACTGAACGTACACTAGGCCATGAAATCCTGCAGCAGTCGGGTTTTTGTATTTAATGCTTATTCATCCTTAGCATACATCAAAGAATTACAAAAACATACCAAAGCAGCATTGCCGATATCAATGAGAGACATGTTTTGATTGAATGACATAGGGATTTAAATTTTAGGTTTTCCCTTTGACCTCTTCTGCACGTGATTAAAATCAACATTGTGTTTGAGAGCATGTAATGAAGAGATAAGCCGTTAGTTCATCATCATTTGGGCAAAGAACTGTACGACATTACAGTATCTTCTTTCCTTTCATAAGGGACAAGTCTATATTTTCCATTCTAGTGATATAAGGGCGTATATTTCCTCAGCATTTGGTGAAAGCAATCAGCTTCTGTAATGGCTGCCACACTGGGTCAACTCGGTCAATTCGGAGCCTCCGTAAAGTAAATAGGTTCAGTTGTCCTTATCCATTTTCATTCTTTTTTTAGCACTCAACTGTTACTGTAACACACTGTAACTCTTACTGTCTTTTCAGCACACCATAACTTTGAGCCATGTATTCCTTTTCACAATTGGTACCTTGTTGCTGATGATCTCAAATTATTCCACTGTTGCCTTGATTGAAGCTTTGTCACGGATTAAAACCTTCGAACAGATCCTGTAAAGTTAGACAGGTGGTTATACTCGTGTGGAAATAACATGTCAGTGCTTAATCTGCATCAAAGGTTCACACCATCTATATGCAAACCCTCATCAACAGTTGCATATGTCTATCATAACCAAAATGTGTTCATTTTCTCAGCTATTTTTAGATTTAGTTTTAGTCCTTAGATAAAAAAAAAAAAAAGTCCATGTTAGTTTGAGAGATATTTAGTCAACCTCATCCTTTTATTTTAGTCCATTTTTGGTCGACTAAAACTCTGGACATTTTAGCTAAGATGATTCAGGCGTGCAGCACAACCATTCGAAAAAGGATGTTTAGATTACGTCAGTGTTTAAAAAACACTGTGTAATTTTGTCTCATCTTTTTTATCAATTAAAATATAGAGAGATTTCCTTATATTTCTTATATTAAACTTAATTTTAGTCAACCCTTTTTGATCGATATTGTATAGAGATTTTGCAAAATTATGTTTATTTTTTCTGACATCAACACTAATCTTTGCTGCTTATGGTGAAATACTAAATAATATAACCTCTTCAGGAGTCCAAAAGCTCTTTAACTCAAAAAGGAGAACTTCACTACATGGTCGAACTGTTTGCGCTAGCCAAAATGTTTGGGTACCACCGGCGTACACGACAAAGTGAATTTTTAGCTCCGCATTGCCCATTTTAACACAACATGATCAGGAAGTCTCGCTTCCTCAGAATGACGGTTTCTTAAAGAACATAACTATATCCAGACCTGAAAAGGATACCAAGTGTGGATATTGCACCTCAGCAGACAAAATTACATTGTGCTGGGGTAAACATTAATATCGCTTGTCTTTGCTTGTTTGCAGATGAAGTTACTGAACCTGTACATCAAGCGGGCCCAAACGACCAACAGCAATAGCAGCAGTTCCTCGGACGTCTCCTCTCACAGTTAATGGAACGAGTTTTCTTTTGGAAACGGCGTTCTAGGATTTCCAGGGCATAGCCTTGCTTCTTTCAGCCTTTTCCGTCTCTGAGCTTCCCCTCCTCCTCATCGTAACGCAAGCTCCACTGCGCTTTTCTCCTGTTTCGGGGGGATGTTGTCAACCTATTTGTCATGTAGTTCCTTCGTCCTCCCCACCCCTGCTCTCAAAACTTTTGAATGTAACTGTGGATTGATTTTAGACTGGTGGGGAGGGAATCAACATGTTTGGAGTTTTTGGATTTAGGAAATGCAATTTCTCTTCCTCCATGGTTCTTCCTCTACACCACCTTTTGTCAATGGAATCCCGTTTCTCCTCGAGCCCTCAGATTTGGTAGCACAAGGAGTTCATACATAAAACTATTAATTATTCACATCAAAGTAGAGAAATGTACAAGTGAAATTTCTGTCAAATCAACAATTTGTAATGAAGTGTCATTTGGCTGGCCCAATGATGGTAATAAGCCTATAGGTTTTGGGATGAATACTGGTTTGGGAGCATAAAAACAAAATATTGCAAGAAAGACAAAATGTGCAAGGGCATAATTAGACAAAAAAAGAAAGTACTGTATGAGCATATGTAGTTATTGTTTTAAGTTTATGGATCGAGATCAGGGCTAATAGAGGCCTATGCGTCGATTTTAGTCTTTTTTTTTAATGCTCATTTGTAATTAAGGGTCACTTAATAAATTGAATCCCCTTTTCACAAAATTGATGCACAAGGTACCAAGTTGCTAAAAGACAACTTTTCAGCTACAGAACTGACAATCCTTCAAATTTTGTGCATATCTTTATTTTGAGGTACAGAAGATGAAATTGCTGTTAAACTGCACAATTGAAGATGGCTGAATTTGTCGTGAAAGTCACAGTCGGCAGACAGAGTAGAAGTTTAGTCCAGGAAAAGTTGTGTTGTCTGTATTTTCACACTGAACTTTCTGCATTAAGTGCAAAAACAGAGCTTTTTGTTTATCATGCTTTCACAAACGGAAGATGCCATTTGTTGCCATTTGTGGCATCCAAATCTACGCTGAGTGACTCCGTCTGAAGAGGAAGTCCTTTGTAAATACTACAGATGTTTTCCCTGTTTGGAGTTGGGAGAGAGACCAGTGATCCGAGACGGTGAAAAAGACATTACCAGGCCTTATTCACTTTACACACGCTAATGTTGTTGGCTAGGACTTGGCTGGGAGAGTGAATGGCATGGACAGCACTGTAACTCTTGGCTCTCAAAAAATGTGAATCTGCAGGAAAACAGACCCTTGTGGCGATTTTGATGATGAAGCAAATACAGTATTAGTTGTTCCCTCTGATCTCCTTCAGTTCCCCTTCATGTAACCACAGCTTCTGCAATAACCCTAAATCCACAATTAAAGGTATTTTGTACATACAGTTTTTGACCACTGCTTTGCAAAATTTTACATAATGTCGAAAAAAAAGTGAACAGGTTGACCAACGTTTTTGCATGTTACCAAATAGCTTGCATGTAATCTGCAGCACCTGTCAACTTTGTGCTGTTTTGGAGGGCCCAGGTTTTTGGCTGTCAAAGTGCACTTGAAACATCATTAGATTACTCATCTCTGATCTAATGTTTCAGAGGAGGTAGTCACATTAGCCATGCTCATATGTAAAAGGTACAAAATGGAGCAACAACATGACCAAAACCATGTGTTTGGTGTAGTTAAGTTGGTAGAAGTACTCAGGCAGGGTATCAAAAAGCTTTAAAATGTTGGATTCCTGCTATGAGACACTACATGGATCCCTGAATGGAAGAGTTTCCCCATTCGTTCAGATTTTTATTCTTGGACATGGTTTGGTTTGTCATGGTACAGTTAATCTACTGTAGGAAAGGATCAGACTCATACTGCTTTTTTAAATTCTGTTATCTCATTTGCTAACTTCTAGCAAATTTACTCCCATAATTATTATTATTATTATTATCATTATGTTGATAATGATGATGAGGAAATAAAAGTATTCCTGATTTCACCTGGGGACATCTTGAGTCCTTGGATGGCCAGTTTGGCTGTTAATGTTTCAGTTAAGTGGTGTTTTCGTTCAGGGAATCCACTGACAAGGGGCCAATTCTGCTTATTTAAGTATTTAAGTAAATGAATGTACAGAATTTGCATATGTTATAATTTACTTTTTAAGTATTGGTACTGAAAATAATTTCAACGACATGCCGCCCTGCTCAATCTGTAATATTCCTCTGCGCTCTGCCTGACTTTCACCCAAATCCCTGCAACAGTTTAAGACCATTAATCAGCTGGGTTTTGTTTTTAATGGGGATTCTCCCAGTTAAGCAAATCTGTAGTTGGCAAAAGGGGAAAGTTCACCAGACACCAAACCACCAGTCACTAGCATCTCTTATCACATTGCTGGTCCCAGAAACAGACAAGATGCTATTCCTTGCAAACTGTTCACTATGCATGTTCTGCAGTACACTGTCTTTCTTTTGTCTCGATCGGTCATGTAATATTCATACCTGTATTTATATATTTTATTTTATTTTATCTTATTTTATTTTATTCTCTCATGATAAACTGTACAGAAGGGTTTTTTTTTTTGTTTTTTTGTTTTTTTGTTAAAATCCACCTGTGATAGATTTGCAACAATGTAAAGAAACTGTTTGCTCTAGAAATAAACAGACTCAGAGCTGATCTGGATGTTTTCTGGTTATTCATCCCTGATTTCACAATTTCTAACAAGTTACTTAATCTTGTGTAAGATTTAAACAGCAAGTTAAAGCTTGTATGTCTTCTCCATTTTTCTTCCCTCTCAGGTTGAACCTTGACTTCCACAGGGGTACTGGCAGCAGTATTGCCCAGTTGTCCATCTATTTACGAGCACATGCATCCAAGCGCTGAGGTGTGCTTAGCCGCTCTGTGTAAACATTAACCTGAGCACACTTTGAAACGACCTGCTCCTACTCTCTGGTCCTTTTGAGGAGCTTTGAAGTGACAGGCCAGCAGGGGCTAGCACTCACCCTGCTGTTCTCAGGCTCTTTGCTCGCACACGTTTAATTCAATTCAAACATGAGTTTTGAGATTAAACTGTTTGGTTTAAAGGAAGATTTTGCTCCTGGTGTGTTTCCTTTAGTATCCACAGTAGTTTCTTCTGTAACTATTATAATTAGTATTACTTGTTGGTGTGATATTAGCTGCCATAAAGGGTAAAACTACTGCTAAATGAATGCAGCCTTGATCTTCCTACTTGACTTGTAATCACACAAGATAATTAAGTTTATTGCTGTTCATCTGAAACCTAGTCGTCCTTCTCTTTGTTCCCTAAAACCATGTTTGTTTTCCAAAATTTATCTCCGAACATCATTACGCTAAGTGAGTTTAAAGTCTAGCTTTAGGGCCATACCGTTGGCAGTGTCAACAACCGTTCAAGTGAAGCTGCTATTAATGCATCAACCCAGCTAGACATTGGTTGAGGGAGGTGTGTCTGTACACTCCACCTCTCAGAGGTTATCCAAGGTATGCAAATGGCAACGCTGATGATCACCGGACAGTATAAGAGGCAAGCTATGAGGTTTGGCTGCAAACCTCTCTCAGCCAAAATCTGAGGAAGCCAGCAGGCGCAAAGCAAGCTCCGTCTGTCTCCACGTCTTCCCTGTGGTCCTGGGATACAAGAAGACATTGCACTGGAAAATATGCTGTTCTGCCATTCCCAGCCTGAGTCCTACCACCAGCACTCTGCTAGTTACATTAGGTAAAGCACAGCCAATGTTGAGAGGCTTCGGAAACTTGGGGATTTGGGGCACTGCAACAGGTTAGGTCAAAGTGTCAGTGCAAAGCAGTGACATGCACTTGTAGAATAATATATGGAGAGAATTGGAAATGCTCGTAGGGCTTAAAATTTATTTTTAAAATGTGCACATTTTCAGTAGTCTGCCTCCAAGATTACATGTCTTTTATTATCCTGCCATGTGAAATTCAAATTTTAAATTGCACTTCAATGGTTCATTCAAAATCCACATTTAGACTACAACTACAGCTCCTATGGACTACTTTTTTCTCTCTTTTTTCAAATTAATACACATGAATTGTGCTAGATGTCAAACATTGTTTTGCAGCGTTGAACTTTTGCGTCTTTGTTCCTATGATTAAATTGATTTGATATAAAAGAAAATCACCTTTCTCATCTCCATGCTCAGCCCTTCCTCTTTCCTTCTGGTCTCTTTCAGAGAGGCCTTGGCACCTTTCTTGAAAAACGAAGAAGCCAGGCTAATGGCTGAAAATGGTGTCAAGAGGACCCCATTCCAGTACGTTCTGTATGCAGCCACCTCGCCGGCTGTGAAACAGCAGGAGGAGACTCTCACTTATCTCAACCAAGGTAGCTATCTGTCCACGTTGACTAAAAGGACTGGAGCTCATTTTGTCACGTGTAATCCCCGCAGCTGCAGGGTTAGTTTAAGGACTGCTGTTGTGGGATTTCTGATACATTAGGACTCAAGATTAGGCTAGATCTTGGTAAATTAAACCATGTTCACTTAAACTGATTTAAATGTATGTCCCTGCAGTTTGGGACCCTGCAACTAATTTACACACCTTTGCACAAAAAGGTTTATTTGCCAGATGAGCTTTATTCTACAAGAGAAGAAGGGAACCCAATTTAACTTACCTGCATAGATTCCCTTTGCTATGTTTCGATAACATCAGGCCATCAACTATAATTTGTCTGGATCTATGGAAGCAAAGAAAGGCCAGAATAATTATAATTATTTTAAGCAACTGTAAACTTAATAGTGAAATTTAATTGGAGCTGGAATTTTGTTTTTGTTATCGATTCATCTGCTGTTTAATTGTTTAGTCTATAAGATTAAAACATTGTGAAAAAAATGACTTGTTTTGTCCGACTAACAGCCTAAACCCTAAGATATTCAATTTAATGTCATATATGACGACAAAAAAGAGGAAATCACCACGTTTGAGAGACTGGAACCAGAGAAGGTTTAGGTCATTATTTATTTTTATTTATTTCTATTTTACTTGATAATTGATTATTAAAATAATCGCCAATTGATTTTCTGTTGCTTGACAAATAGACTGATCAACAAACCATTGCAGCTTAAATTTAACTCCCACTAGATACTTGATATTTAAATATGCTTAATACTAAAATTTCAATGTAAAGCACTGAAATATTTTAATTTGAAAGCCATCTATCTGGATTTATGTGGCGTGAGTTCCCCTCTTTAAAGGTTGTCCCAAATGGTGCAATTCCAAAACATTTTTTTTTTTCCGAGTGCAAAAAATTCAGAAAATTCCAGTGTCTGAGGTTTCCAGTCACTCATTTAAACTTTTCTTTCTGGGATCATGTGACTGACAGGACAGAGGTCTGATCGATTCTTCTCAGGCTTGACTGGTTTTCCTTGGTAGTGTCTGAATTTAACTAATCATATAAAGTAAACAGACTTTTTTTAATCTGACAACATACATACATATATATATATATATATATATATATATATATATATATATATATATATATATACATAAATACATAAATATAATATACATAAATACATAGATGATGGATGCTGGATGCTTCAATTTTTGTATTTGAATTTGTGAACCCATAAAAACCTTCAAATCTTATTTTTGAATTAATAATATTCAAACCACATACATTCAGACAGATGGATTTCAAAGTAAAGTATTTCAATACTATAATTCTGTGGTATTTAAATGTTGACTTATTATTTAGAAGTGGATACATTTCACCATTAGGTAAAAAAAAAAAAAACAACCCTGAAGTTATTGTGGTCTTTTTTTGCTTCGTTAGGTTTCTGTGTCGTAGTGATGTTGTTGATAGTGATATATAGTAGGCTGCCCTGGACTATATGAATGGGATATACTGTATAGTTAATTAAATACATACAGTAAGCCTCCGAGCCTTTTGATTACTAAATTACAGAAAGTGGTAAGTACCAGTATTAAGATTTGAACGGCATTATAATAATATAAAATCAGAAGCTATCCATCATTGATGTCTCCGTGCAACATGAGCTCCTACGTGTCTGCTAATTTGTCTGACTCTCATCTTCTAATGTCTCTTCTCCTTTCCAGTTTGTAATTTCCTTTTTTTACTTTGCATCATTGTCAACCACTGGAACCTTCTGATTGTTTCTCAGTGACATTTTTTTTATTTTTATTCGTGCTTTAATTACCTTTATGTTTCTACAAGTTTGCCCTGCTTGTCTGCTCTAAAGTAATTTGTTTTGAGTAAACACAATGAACGTGAGCTTGCTGTAACATGCAACTTTTAGCCAACAATTAGACTGCCGTGTAAAGATGGCATGTATTGATTAGAAGCTAACTGCCATTTTTGTTTTTCCAAGCTAAGTTTTATTACTATACTGAAAAAGCACTGATAGATAGTCTTATAGTGTCCCTCATTGGCTATTCTTGTGATATTAAACTTAATGTATTATATTTGATCAGGATGGAGATATATAAAAGTTTCCTAGTGGCTGGCCTTGATATCTGGCTTAAAAGGTTTCTAATTTGATTCAGTTTCTATCTCCACTGCCCCTCTTTTCTGATTGACTGATTTCCCATTTTTCAATTTTAATCAGGTTTTTTTTTTAATGTTTTAAAATGTAGGTCAGTCCTACGAAATCCGTATGCTTAACAGAAAACTAGTGGAGTATACAGATATAAGCAGCAAATATGTAAAGGTAGGTGTAAGGTATTGTGTTTGTCTGTTTTTTGACTTTCATGTGACCTCTTCCTCTTTCTTCTTGTATCTGTTTTCATGTATCCATTTCCTGGTTTGTCACAGGTCCCTCAACCCTCCCTTCCACTTCAGGGGTGGGGTGTCGACCTTGGAGAGCTTGGTACTGTCACCCAATCTTACCTCTCCTCCTTCCTAAACTTTACCTAAGCCCCTTAAAAACACACAACTCACCTTACCCTCACATTTCCAGCATACACACGTTCTCTATGGTTCATCTGAACATGCTACTCTGTATTTGTCTTCACGTCTGGAATTTTTTTTTGTAAAGACGTGGCATCTATATTCTTACATTATCTCTGGAAACGTTATGTTTGTTTGTTTAGTTTAATTTTTTTTTTTTTAAAGTGGTATATTCCTGATGCCATTGCTTTCTGAATAAACCCATTAACAGCTCATCATTTCTATCATACCACTTTCATTTTCATCATACAGGTTGTTGTGGCAAACAAAAGTGCCACCAACTGATTCAATTTCAGATGCAAGTCCAAAGTAACTCCATTTATTGCAGAGACATTTGTCAACACACTCACTTAAGAGTAAGGAGAGGTCATTTTATTTCATTTCTGTATGAGTGCATCCACTTGACATGTCTCTGTCGTCAGGCTACCATTGCTTGAGAATGTATTGTTAGCTTCAGCATCCAAGAAACACAAGAATGGGACAGGTGGCATCTATACAAACAAATGATGTGCCGGATCCAGTTATGCATGAGCCTCCCTCCCCTCCATAAATATTCCCATGGTTTTTACAGGTTGTTAATTTGTTGATTTTTGACATGTTCTAGCGGGATTTATAAAGGTTGCTGTTAAAGAGGCACCCCAGACATTTAGTGTTGCGCTTCCATAAAATGAGGGGACTCACAAAAGACAAATTTAAAAATGAATGCTCAAAGTTATAGCAGTAGCCGGCGGAATCTCCTGACATTAGGCCCCAAGAATGGGTCTCACTCCAGAAACACAGAATCCAACATTTTCCATAATACCACTGGATAGTGTCTTTTATTAGAGCCTCACTGCTGCCTAAACACCACAACTTTCAAACCCCACACCTCCAGTTAATAACACAGGCTTTCCTTTAAAAAATGTGGGTCTCAAACTCAGTCCAGGATAACCCTGATAACATCATCACCACCCTGATGACATCATCAAGTTTATTTTATTAAATGTAAGAAAGCTCCTTTCAAAGCCCCAGGAGACATTATACAACTGTTTTCACAGGCTGAGTAGTAGTGATGAGTGAGTAATGGAGGAGGGCCGCTTTGATACAATCCCAAATTATAGGCCAGGAACAATATTATTTATTTTTTGTTAGATTTTTTTGACAAGATAAAATATTTCATATATATATATATATATATATATATACATATATAATATTGTGAATATATAAGATAAAGTGCCTTAATAAGCTAGTAACAAAAACTATTTATGCTGCAACCGATGCAGTTTGCAGAATTAAAACATTAGCTGTCTTTTATCAGGGTTCCCACATGCCTTGAAAATTATGTTTACCACCAAATTTGTGACCTTAGTGGATACAAATCTTATATGCACTGGAAAATTAATAGATGGCCTTAAAAGTACTTTTTGTTTTCAGCATTTTTCGTCAACCTGACAGGATCATGAGGTCTCAGTCGAGAAGCCACAATTGTTGAAAATGTGATGAATTTATCACCTAGAGTTCTCAGTTACATCCACTAGCGCAAAATGAGGTCACCACTGATGAGGCACTGTTTTCCAGCAACTAGCAATTTTCCGGGAAGTTCAAGGGTCCATTTCATGGGATCTTTAAATTTGTTGTCCAGGTGATTGTGGGAGCCCTGATATTCAGGTGAAAAAAATCCCTGTCCGTTCTACTTCTCACAGGTGTCAGATGTACTAGCTCAGTGACAGTTCATTTAACTCATGGGGTATTTGTGGATGTGCTTTTTAAATATGTGTACTGTGTGATGGGTAGGAATGGTGATGAAATTCGCTCTGAATTTCCACCTCCCTACCTTTGCCTAATGAAACTGCCTCAGTGTGTTTTCATGAATAAACGAGGGGAGCCTTTTTGCACTTTGCCCAACAGTCCGGCTGTTTGGCTCTGTGCGAGCTGCCCGACACAAGCTGGATTTGTTACTCTGGCCTAATCCCTCATCCTACCTATTCACAGAGCATTGTGCGCGTGGTGTTTCATGACCGTCGACTGCAGTACATGGAGCACCAGCAGCTGGAGGGATGGAGGTGGAACAGACCTGGGGACCGAATCCTGGATATAGGTGAACTGACTGTACCAATATATGACCTATGATTCATAAAAGATCAAAGATAACTGATATCTCCATTGAGACTTCAGCTGATACTTTTGTTTATCGTGGATGTCTAATTATCGTTTATCCAATAAGCTGTACGGGATGGCTGGTTATTTGTATCAATTTTGATGACTAAACTAATGCTCTGATGAGCGACCTACAGACCAACATAGCCATCCATGGAGCCCCACTGCAGGCATGGCTAATAAAAACCTGTGGGTGCAAACAACCTCACAACTGTCATCGCATTGTGATTCAAATTCTTCCAAATTCTAGTGGGTGCATGGAAGTGTGTGTCACCTTTTTCCAACTAAGCTCTGCCAACCTGACAGACAAAACAGCACAGACAATACAGTCCAAAGAGAAGTGAAATAAATGAACTCAATTAGAACCTGTTTTCAGGGCCTTTAAAGCAAAGGTAGACTGACAGACTGGCTTTTTACTTGCAGATATCCCACTGTCAGTGGGGGTACTGGAGCCTCGCTCACACCCTCTACACTTCAACACCATTGAGTTCCTCTGGGATCCATTCAAGAATGCTTCTGTTTTCATCCAGGTACAGATAAATTCTGGTCAAATGTCTGGGGGGACGTCAGTGTCTTTGCTTTGTCTGCCCATTTCATTTTCCATCTCTTGTCTTCGAAAGGTCAACTGCATCAGCACTGAGTTCACCCCCAGGAAGCATGGTGGAGAGAAGGGGGTGCCCTTTCGTATCCAGGTTGACACTTTCACCACCAATGAACACGGGGAATACATGGAGCATGTCCATTCTTCCAGCTGCCAGGTCAAAGTCTTCAAGGTATGAGGCTTTCTCCATCACACGTTTTCTGCTTGCCTGCCCACCATCAGCATCTTTGTTTTACACAGTCATGCTTTACTGATCTCTAGGCAATATGGTCCCTTAGAAACGTAACTTAATTTATCGATGACAGGTTTGCATTTCACTTCATTTCTAATGTCCTCAGCCTAAAGGAGCTGATCGCAAACTGAAGACAGACAAGGAAAAGATTGATAAAAAGACCCTTCAAGACAGAGAAAAGTATCAAACGTCCCACGAGACCACCCTGCTAAAAGAGGTGAGGCCTGCTGTTCTCTTCAGACAGAGCTGGTCTGAGATGGCCCTTTGTTTGCTTTCATTTTTATCATTCTTGTGTTATCTGGATATTTATCTAATCTCATCAGCAATTGACCCACACAATCATTCTTTATATTTTTGCTTGCTTCACCGGCCAGTCAAAATTTTTTCCTCCTCTCGCCTTGCTTCCTTGCACACAGTACATTTCAAACCAGTACTACATCACTGTAGGTTAATATGTTGCTTTCCCCCTTTTGAGACATTTTTTTTAAAGTCTGCTTGCTTTTTGCTGAGGTTTGTCAATGATTGGGGCTCTCTGTGCGTCACTTTATTGTCTTTGAACATCAAGTGACTCAGTAGTTTCTGCTTTAGTGTTAATCTGGTTTGTTATTCAACAGATGAAAAACAAACCTGATCAGAGCTGAAGCAAGAAACCATTATACTGTATGTTAAGTAAAAGTACTAATACCACAATGCAAAAATACTGCATTACAAATAAAAGTCCTGCATTCAAAATCTTAGTCTTATCAGCAAAGTCTACTTAGTGATTCTAATCCAATACAGTTTTTGTCAGGTACAGTGAAAATCTCCTTACGGATCTCTAGCTCTCCGTTCTGTGCATGTACTGAACAAAAAATCCAGTGTTCCAGTGGGATATAAACAAAGTGGCTCGGACCGAGCCATAAAATAAAAAACAGTTGCCTGCTGCTGCTGGAAAGGAGGCTGATGAGGGCAGAGTTAACAGTCTCTGTAGTACTGAGCAGAGTTGGGGGATAATTCTCCGCGGATTGGTCGCTAAGAAAGGACGCCTTTCACGTGACACCTGGTCATTTGATCCATTGTCTATGTAAAAATATGAAGCTGTGTAGCTTTACCATTAACATATAATAACATTTTTAATATTTCAGTATGGAATTGTTACTCCTGCAGTCTTTGTGCATAGACATATTTACTCGAGGTGAACAATTAGGGAAAAAAAATTCCTTTTTCTTTCTCTGTTTCTCTCTGTCAAGTGTTCCCCTTGGCCGGATGCCCTAAATCTCGCGACCCACAGCAGCTGCAGCACTCCATCACCAGTTTACCACAGCTCACCAAATTCCTGTAGCTTCACAGATGGGTGAGTCAGCATTCACACTGCGCGGCAATTTTGGTTTGCACCAACCCTGTTCATTTTGTTTCTTAGAGTTCTAGAGGAAAGCTGTAGATTAATCTCAAGGAGAGCTCCCGTTGACTGTTTGATTGAGTTTCAGTAGCTTTGTTGGCAATTTTCAGACACCAAAGGCAGTGAAATCTGTAAATTCTCCAGCTAAGGCTGGAGTTGACCACTATACCAGTTGTGTAATGCTACCAGTAGTTATAGCTCCCTCTATAGGTGACCACAGGAACACATGGAAAGCCTGAACTTCCACAACCTGTGCACTATAAATAGAGTTAAAAGCTGACTTTTTTTTTTTTTTTAATCAGTAAAGACCGATGTGTTCCAGAGAACTTTGATCAAATTACTCAACGAATCACCCCAATCTGTTCTTTCTTCCTCATGTGCACGTTTCTGTAGCAACTGTTCTCCAAACCCGGAAGGGGAGCTGCTCGTGCCCGGCTGCTCTGATGTAAGTAACGTTGAACAGTGCAGTTTGAAAGTGTTAATGTTGCTCTCTTATTCCTTTTAGGCCATTATTTGGAGACAGTGGATGCTGTGCTGCTGTACTCATTTCAAGGGCTCTTCTTCTTTTTGACATGTAGCACCTTCTGCCATCGACCTCGCTACAGAACACTCAGCAGTGGCTACACCGTCACAGGTTCTCGCCTTTCTCAAGGCTCTTCTCCAGCTTCTCAGGTAAAAGGGGTAAAGATCACAAAACACTCCATGAATCCATGAAACAAATTTTGGAATGCATTTGTCAGAAAGAGTAAGCACAAACCTTAGGAAGAACTTTTGAAGAAATCACTGAATGTTTTTTGGCCCAGACCTTCTTTTAAACTATAAAAGCTTTTGTAAGAGTTGCAACTAAGACAGATGTGGTTTCTGTTGATGTCTTTGTCTATCCCAGCATCAGATGAGATCACCAGACAACACAGAGCAGGGCAGAAAGCAGAACCAGATTTTCTGCTCTTGTTGCAGGTGCTGATCTGTTGAGGATGAGCAGGGATGATCTGATCCAGATATGTGGCCCGGCAGACGGCATTCGCCTCTTTAACACCATGAAAGGAAGGTGGGACATTAAAATACACTTCTTAGTGCTCAGTCACACGAGGTTGGGGCACAGCCAAATTCATCTGCACTCCTCTCAAAGCACTGAAGGTGTTACTGGAAGCTTGGTGGCTACCGTTGGTTGATGCTAGTTTTGTTCTTGGAAAATTGATAAAAGGATAAAAAAAACTTCTATTTTAATTGCTTCATTTGGCTGAGCAAGCTTATATGAAATTGGAGGATATGACTCAATTAATATGTTTTCAGTGTCTCCAATTCATACTTATTCTACAACACAAATTTGCGTGTCATCATTCAACAAATTTGAAGTCTGCATTATTTGCACTGGCAGTCGGGGGGACCCCTCACTTTTCAAATTCCTATTTTTGTTCCTCTCACTCTTATAGCTTTAGGTTGATTTTATACCAAAACCTCTCTGAACATTGTCCTCCTTCAGTCCAGCTGGAAAAATCCAGAGGAGAGATGATCTAAGTTTATAAAAATGTTAATACACTCATCTGAGTCCCCGTCAGTTATTGTCATACAGTCAAGCAGCAAGTCCTTTGCAGACCCTTAATGGTGAAGGTTGTCGGGTCTATATGCAACCTTAAAAGAATACTTGCAGAGACTTTGTGTATAAAACCTATGTTGCATCACATCATGTCTCTAGATTTCGTCAGCTGCACATTCTTGCTGCCAATCTCCCGTTCCACCACATCCCAATGGTTTTCTACTGGATTCAGATCTGAACTGAACTCATTGTCACGTTCATGAAACCAGTTTGAGACGACTTTTGCTTTGGTCATCATTATGCTGGAAGTAGCCATTGGAAGATGGTAAACTGTGGCCATAAAGGGATGCACATGGTCACCTGCAATACAAAGATAGACCATGGCATTCAAACCATGATTGATTGGTATTAAGGGGCCCAAAGTGAGCTAAGAAAATATTCCCCTTCACCATGACACCACCATCACCAGTCTGGACTGTTGACACGAGGCAGGTTGGGTTCATGGATTCATGCTGTTTTCACCAGATTCTGACCCTACCACCTGTTCCAGATTCATCAGACCAGGCTGTGTTTTTCAAGTCTTCATTTTTCCGGTTTTGGTCAGACTGTGCCCGCTGCAGCCTCAGATTTCTGAGGCTGCAGCGGGCACAGTCTGCTGCAGCCTCAGATTTCTGTTCTCAGCTGTTGTAGCCCATTTGCCTCAAGATTCCATGTTTTATGCATTCAATTCACAAAACTGTTGCTCACTGGATGTTTTTCCTTTTTGGGACCATTCTGAGTAAACTCTAGAGACTGTTGTGCATGAAAATCTTAGAGATCAGCAGCTTCAGAAATACTCAAACCAGCCCCTCTGGCACCAACAATCATGCCGTGGTCAAAGTCACTGAGAACACATTTCTTCCCCATTCTGATGTTTGATGTGAACATTAACTGAGGCTCCTGACCTGTATCTGCATGATTTTATGCTTTGCACTGCTGCCACATGTTCGGCTGATTGGAAGATTGCATAAGTAAACAGGTGTGATTGTGTTCCTAACAAAGTGCTTGGTGAGTGTATAAAGCTATACAGTCCAGACTGTAAGTATTTGGACAGTTACACATTTTTGGTTCTTCAGGCTCTGAGCTTCAGCGCAGTAAATATGAAATAAAAAATATTGCATACTACATTAAAGTGCCAAATCCTCATTTAGTTGGGGTAGGTTTACATCAGTAATCCACTGACTGTGATATTTGCTGTCATAAATGTTGGCGTGATGAAAATGTATCTTGAAAGCAGAAGTTGCCGGCAGCTGCTATAATGCTGACACAACACCCATCAGTCTTCCCCGGAAACATGTTTATGTCCTTCAAAGTCGTCTCTTTTTGGTGCCTATAGATTGCAGACTGGTATAGTTGATGCAATGTAGTCTAAAGTTATATAAAAAAAAAGATAAAGACAAAATAGAAACTTCCTGATACCTGCATTTAAGTCCTGAAATTTCATGTTAAGTTACACAGGAGGACAAAAATAAAACCGTCTTGAGTCATGTTACTGATGCATATTTTTCAAGTATCCGCATTACAGTCTCTACTCGCCTTTTCCAGGTGTATACAGCCCCGTCTTACCATCTATGTGTGTCAGCAGCAGGCCAGAAATCAACCTCCCATCAAGCCAGGGGGTGGAGACAGTGAGTGCACATACTTTATCATATAATTCATATTATACTGTGTATGCATGTGCGCTTAGAATAAGCGAGATGAGTGACTCTACAATGTTTTTCAGATCAGTGTGTAAGTTCGACTGGTTGGACAATATTCTTCCGTATGATTAGAGTCCAGAAAGGAGATCTATGCACGAGTCATGCAATTAATTCTGACCACATTCATATTTGAATGCTCTTTCCTGGATGCTTTGATGTTTTAAAGAGTGTTATCCCTTCTTATATCTGGAATATGATGGAATATTATGGAGAAGGGTTTTTACAGGTATAATTCGCTGTGGAAGTTGTTCAATATCGGCATTTTACAAATAAGTCACCAAACAGGAAAATATCAGAGTCGGAAAAAAGTCAATAAAACTGACAAAGAATAACATGTTGAACATTGATAATATGATCTAATGTAGTCGTGGAATTGCACCTGAAGTTTTTTCATGCATGCCCCCTTGTCTCCTTTGTCCTCCCTACAGTCTACCATGCTCTGTACTTGGAGGAGCTGACACTGTTGGACCTATCTGAAAAGATTGCCATGTTGTACAGCATCACTCCACAGCAAATTACACACATCTACAGACAAAAACCCACTGGGATCCATGTCTTAGTCTCTGACGAGGTATCTATCAATCACTCTTCATACCTCTGAACTATTTACAAATGAGCACTAATTGAGAGCCTAGGGCAGGTAAGAGCTGCGAACCAGTTTGCAAAGCAAAAAAGGTTGAACTGGTTCAACTTTTGCTGCAGCGCGACGTGACGTCAGGCGGCAAGATGCTGTCTCATTCTTGCAAGACTGTTCCACCAAATGGGACCCTGGGATCACATTTCACTGTCTCTCTGGTGCAGTAAACAACACCCCGCCACCAACGCAGTACCTTGTCTTATTTTAATGCAGGGCAAATGTCTGAAGGCTCTAGTCGTACGTTGCGGTTGCTGACGTAGATCGCTATGGAGGCTACATGCCCCTGCCCCACAAACTTGCTGTAACCCTGCACAACTATAAATCCTTCTACAGGTCTTTCCCTGCAGCTACTTCAGTCTCAGACAAAAATGAATACAGATTTAAATAGAACATAATAATAATAATACGATAATATACTCTGTACATAACTCTATGAAGTGGGTCACTTTACACTTTTTAGTTTAATTTTTCATTATTGATACAGTAAGTAAATTTTGCTGACAATACTTCTGTTCTTTTACTTATGTAAGATTTTGAATTCAGGACTTGCAACATAGTATGTTCATATTGTTGTATAATTATTTTTTATTTAATAAAGGATTTAAGTATTTCTTCCACCACTAAAAGGAATAGAGAATTACTAGTCATTTCTAGGGGTGTTTCAGGAGGATGCTGCATGAATGTAAATGAATCACAAACTTCTCCATGTAGCTGGATAGGTTTGGATGAGAATATTCGTGACCTTAGTGGACAGTGACGAGAGGTTTCTCTATCATAGCTGCTCAGACAAGGTTTACAGGTGAGGCGTAAGTGTTGTTGTGTGAGGCCGATGATCATCATCCTCATCAAAGAAACCCCCCCCCCCAAAAAAAAACAGAACAAATGATGACCCCTGTAAATGGATGGTTGTTAGGGAGGATTGGGTTATATGAATGATGATGAATTCTGATATGCAGCACTTGGGAAATTGAAATCAGCTCTGTTTACACTGGTCAATCTATCCGTTTCAGATGGTGCAGAACTTCAGGGAGGAAATGAGCTTCATCATCAGCACTATAAGGGGTAATTACTTTTATAGTCAGCCTTCCATATCACAAGTCACTATTAGACATCTAGTATCTATTCTTGGCTACTGGTATTTTTGAATGATCTTTTCATGGATTGTTTTCTGTTATGCAGATGAAAACACCGATGGCTATCACGTCATGTTGAAATGACCAGCAGGTACTCAGGAGGTTGTTTTATCAGTGCAATTGTACAGACTGTATATACATCCTTCTAGACTACAATATGCGATATTTACTACGATTTACAGTACAGTAACATTCTGTTAAGCTTTCAGTTTACTGTTAATTGTGTGTTTTTGCTTAGTTTTCATTAATTTTCTTGTTTTATTTGTATTTTTGTTAATGTTTGATAAGCCTTGTAATTAGTGGTGAACTAGTGGTGAACAGTGGTGAATTCACATGTACACACATTTTTGGCAAAAACCCATGTATAAATGCAAGTTAATGGCTTTCATGATAATAAAGCAAAGTAAATGTCACACATCATGCAGAAAAATAGAAAAGACAAATGAACAAACCTGTTTTATGCTCTTTTAATGGGAATTCTAATCTCCCAATGTCCCTGCTCTACGTTTATGCCTGTACTAAATATGAAATGCTGTGGTGTGCCATATGATGTGCCTGGTTTTATTGCTATAAGGCTGAATATTTTCTCGATGAAGTGTAATGCAATATTTTAAATTATTCAAATGTTTGAGCACATAGGCGTACTGAATGTTAAAGTAGACAGTTTAAAAAGGGGCATTGGGCTGCAGTTTGGATCTATGATTTTGACTTGTTGTATCCTGAGTGTATTTTAGTCAAAATAAAATATTTTGCACTGTTTTCTCTTTCAGTGGTCGGAAGTGGGTGGGCCTCAGTTAGAAAAAGGTCATGTCATATATTTTCAAGCACCAGTTGGGATTAAGCCATATTAAATTCACCCTCTGACAGTCGGGGACCCGGTGCACAGTACTTCCAAAACAGTATATCTTTTTCTGTCAGTGTTTACGCATTTGGACTTGTTTACTTCTATTTTATCATATATTTTAATATTCATTAATATTCATTCAGATTCATTCAGTAATTACCTCTTCATACAGCAGTTTGTATTGGTAGTGGCGGAGTCCGCCTTCCCCGTGCTTGATTCAGATTGCCTGCATAAGCAGGAGGGAGTCCCAGGAAAAGATGCAGCATGTAATCCAGCGTGCAGTGAGCAGCAGCCACAGTGAGCTGCTAGATGAAGACCCGCAGGTGACTTCTCACCAAGCTAACCTGTCATGTTGTTCATTTAGGGGATTTATTTGCCACATGGCTTTTCGTCTGGAAAAACTACTAATAGACAACAACATACACTGAATGCCTTGATTGCCAACTAGAGGAAGGGATGCAGGCATTACCTGGCTCCCTGTGAACATGATCTTGGGTTTCCAACAATGAACTGAGTTTAGCATTGGTTTCAGTTCCTTTAAGTTAACAAATAAACAGAAGCTAAATCAGAATACTTAACTCATTCTCTACCGTGGTCTCAAAAAAAGTCCAGCGCTACCTGCAGCGTGCCACTCTCTCATCTTTACTCTTTTGTCCAGTATCATATTATATAAGACCCGCATGCCCACCTGCCTTCATGAAATGTTGCTACCACTAAAGTACTGGGGGTCTAGCACCAGTGGGAGCAGCTGGAACATCCCGGTGGGCAGATGATGATGGCTCTCTGCCGAATGTCTAAATAATACAAAATAAGGAAAATAAGAATTCATCACAGAATCTTGACTTGAATGTTACATCAGTCAAACAAATGTGTGAGCACCTTTGCAGAATGAAATCCTCAAACGCAACTCTGTGTTCCTCCAAACAGAGATATCGACCCTCTGTGCTGAAGCAGACTCTTCTCAATCTGCAAGATTTCAAACAAGAGAAATCCAACTGCAAAACCAAATGCATATGCACCAGCCACAGAGTGTTTTCTATAACTTGATGTAAAAGGAACAGTTTAACTTTCTGACAAGGGTCATTTCTTCTGTCTTGGAGCAGGCTTGTTCTCAGCTTCAGAGGGACAAATTCCTTTGGAAGCAAACCTCCTAAACCTGACCATCTGCTCAGCATCACCTACGGCCTTATATGGTCTTTTTTTTAGAGGCCAGCTTGAGGCCATCATCACAACAAATGGCTGTTAAGCCAAAACTTATTATTAAATATCATTTATAATGACCTTGTTATAAAGACTGCCCCGTTTGTTTTTTTTCATTGCGTCAATTCCAGGAGAGGTTATTTATGAGCAGCCAACATTTAAACATTTACTAATTATCAATACAGAGGGAGAGACTGTGACTGGTACATTATATTTGTGACTGGTGCATTGATTTACCTACAGTATTAATTAATGAGTTGTTTGCAACACCTGGTATTTAGCTAGGAGACATATTAATCATTTTTGCATTTGGCAGTGGTGGCGATTGGCTTTTGAGATAGAGACGTCTGTGAGCTGAGTAGCAGTTTATATCGGTTAGTTTCAAATGATCGTAGATAAATAAACTGAAATATACTGTAAATAGGAGAATAGATATTATTACTTATTGAAAAATATTGAATGTTTAGCCCCTGTAAAAAAGGTTTTGAAATAAACTATTAGAAATATTTGAAGTGCAACTTCTAGTCTGTTATTAGTTGTGAGTCATTTTGGCACTCCTGCTTTTGAGAAGCTAAACTCTGCCAGGTGCTACAGGAGGCCTCTGCCACAAGAAGAACGTAGAGCACATATGAAGTCATTATCCCACAGGTTGTTCAGTTCTTAGAAACTGAATTTTAATCTTATTACCTACCTAATTTGCCAGCTGAATGTGTGTATTGTGTTTTTTTACTGTATTATTATTACTATATATTACTGTATTGTGTTTTTAATTCACACTACCTGTGTTGTTATGTGTTCTTCTGTGTGTGAATGTTTCAGTGAATGGCCAGATGAGCTGAAGACACTTTTCCACGTTGGCGGACAATAAAGTTTTGTTCTATTCGATTCTATAACTTTACGACCACAGCTGAAATGTCATTAACGCTACTGACACAAGTGCTGCTGACCTGCCTGCTGCTACTGCTCATATCACTTCTCTTGTTGCTTTCTGCCATACTTTTAAAAAAATCAATTTTAAAGGTCCCCTTATTGTAGAAAGAGAGATTTCCATGTCTTTTTTTTATTATAAAGCAGGTCTAGGTGCAATATAAATACTGTGAAAGTATCAAAGTGCTCAATCCAAAGAGAAATGCAGACAGCCCGTGTTCAGAAACTGTGCCTTCAAACGAGCCGTCAGGACTTCCGTAACTCTGTGATGTCAAACAGTCGCTGCCCCCTGCGATGGCCCTCAGCGCGGCCAACTGGGACCCACCATCCATCCCTGCTGGATTTGGTTTCTCCAAGTGTTTACCTGAAATCTGCTATATTTTTTTTCATTATTTTGCTTTTTGATCAATCTCTATTGAGGACTCTTATGAGTGTTTTGTTCTACCGATCATTAGGTTCCTTTTATCTTGCCGTTTTAAGTTTCTCATTTTGTCTGACCACCTCCACTTGCATTTACCCGTAAGTTTTACCGAGCTACAGTAGTAGCGATAGACATTCCTGCCAACACTTTCACATTATTCTACGGATTGACAATTGGTGGCAGTAACACACCAAAAAACAGAATTACTTATTACTGATCTTTTATGTAATCATGGACGTAAAAGCGCATGTTTCAAAATATTCAACAAATCTGCTTTGCAAATCTTTAATGAGGAAGTAAAATGTCCTCTACACATATAATTGTTAGAACTCAGAGTGTATCCTTGAGGTCTAACAAATGTGTTATGGTGAGAAATATTGAATGTGACCATTTTTGCTTGTTTACAAGGAAACTCAAGAGCATCTTTAAGATCATTATAATGTCTTAATTACTGTCCTTGATTTATTCCCTAAATACATCTTTATATCTAGCTGAGCATTCCCCCGTGATGACTCTTAGACTTTTACAAGCTGAGTGCAGACTGACACATTAATAAATCAGACCTGTGCACCTCAGACCTTTTTCTGGTCCCACATTGTATCAAATGGTCTGTTCATTCCCTTTTAACATATGAAGTGTAGGAAAAGCCGCTTTGAATGGACAATTGTCAGTAGATGCTTTAAAGTCCTTGTTATGAGGTCAATTCTAAGTTTTTTATTTTGATCAATTTTTTAGTTTAGTTCAGTTTTTCTTTCAAAGAATGTGTGGCAGGGGAAAAAATATTTTAACATTCTGGAAAAATGTTTATAAAAAAATAAATCTTATGTTTTATTGTTTTTATTCAGAGTTTTCAGATGAATAGTTAAGAGAGATGAAAGTCAAGTGGAGGCTTCCCCAGCAACTACCATTATTAACCTGCTTAAAGCACTAAACCATCTAAACTGTTGGCTCTGCTGTGGTGAACTCGCTCTAAGGACTCTGTACCAGAAGCAAAGAGCTTTAGGAGGGTCTCCCAAACCCTGAACCCTCTGACAATGTTGCATCCAAATATAAGAAAACAGCAATAACAATATAAAACTGGTCTATAATTCTCGCAATTGGTTTCAATTACTCATCAGTTCATGCACTGAGATGCAAACAACTAAACATTGGAAATAATGATTATTTAAGCTTTTTACACAAAGTTTAGGAGGACAAAAGGAGCTGTAACACTAATGTTTACTTAATGTCCACAGTCTCCACTGATCCGCTGCCATCCTAGCTGCTGTAATAATGTCGACCAGGTCCCTAATCATAGCATCTCACACACAACCCGGCTCTCAGCTCTTCTAAATTTAGACGCCAGGTCCATTTTTGAGTGTTTGTCCAGTAATTAAACTTGAAGACCTCGTTCTCACAACTAAGTCAGCTACATATATATATGTAAGCTTGTAGAACGTAACAAAACACTTTAAACTACATTAAAATGTGGCTGCTGTAAAACTGACAATATAATCTCCACTTCTGAAACTATGACTAAATGTGTTTGTCCATGACTAAGACGAGACGATCACAAGACGTCACCGACGTCTTTAAACACTAACTGTAACTCCGTCAACTTGCAATATCCAAAAAGATGAGACTGAAGGTAGTTTAAAAAATAAAAACTTTAGCCAAGTTGCTCTATATTTTCGTTGACGAAAAAAGAGGAGATGAAATTACATTGAGCGTTTTCATGAGCGTACCCATGAATGCACTGCCAGCATGATGGCTACAAAACGCGTTGACATCAAATATATCGCCACCAAGGGAAAAAAATGAGCGTGTAGTATTGTCTGCAGAGAATCCCGCTGGCTACAAAACCACTGGGAAGAAAGCCACAAACTTGAAAAGACGCCTTAAGGTGCCCCGCAGAAGAAGTGGGGGAACCTAACGTTGAGATATTAGATAACGTTACTCTACTCTTAAAGTCGTATTAAGCCAACTACTAAAGGCAGTGGTGTAACATTATCTGTTAGCATCACACAACAAGAGGACATTGATACTTTGCTTGCAGATGGGGATTTAGTCACACTGAAAGTCAGAAGCCATGTCAGTTACGCTGGCCAACCTTTTGCTTGAGACAAGTTATTTTGTTTTGGTGTAATGAACTTGCAATCCACGTGAATGAACACGCAACTTAATTGCCATACACATCTCAGCTCTTGACAAATTTGAATGGCTCTGTGAAAGCTAAATGTAGAGTTTTTGCGACCTCTACTGGTTATTAAAATGTTTATAATGTAGAAGATTTTTTGGGGCTATGGTACTTGCTTTATGTGCAAAAAGTGTTTCAAAGTTTTTATAACAGTAAAACTAGATCTTGTGCAACACTACCACCGAGGCCTACAAAAATACAGAATAAAATCAACACCTTTCTGGCACAGTCCTGACAAAACTGAATATTACAAGGGTGGGATTTATTGCAGAACATGTGTACAATGCGGTTTTGGATTGTGTGTATTGCAGGAGTTAGTTTGCATTGGATTTGTTATTGTCGTTACATCTTCCCAGATTTAATTGTTAAAATCAGTTGGATGAAATCTTATTTGAAAGCAATTTGCTGAAGTTTGACTAAAATGGTCATTCTTGGTCCCAACTAAAACTAGACCAAAAATGTTTATGTTTTTCTTTGACCAAGACGAGACAAAAATGTCCAGAGTTTTTGTCAACTAAATACTTACTAAAAAAAAAAGGGGGGGTTGACTAAATATGACTAACATGGACCTTTTTTTTTTTTTTTAAATCTCAGGACTAAGACTAAAACTAAATCTAAAAATAGCTGACAAAATTAACACTACTTATAACCAATGCATTTGAACCTACGTATTCCTCATTCTGGTAATATCAGCCTGTATTCTATTTGTGATGTCACGGAATGGAAAAGGTCGCCATCAATCAAAGAGAAGACTTACCTCACACTATAACAACACACTATAATTACACTTACACTCACACAAAACAAAGCAGAGTGTGCGAAACAAACAGTGGTGTATTTATTCACAGTGGTGTATTTTCCTAAAATATTCATAAAAGGAACACCTAAGGTGTTAAAGAACCCTTATCTTAAGACCTCTGTGAGAAAGATTCAGGTCTCTGAGAAAACCTGTCTACAACTGCAGCTTCCTTGGCACAGCTGCAGGTTATTGCTGCTTTGCTTGGTTTGTTAAAAGTTAAGGTTATTCCGATTTTTTTGTCTGGTTTTTTTTTTTTCACTGCCTCTGCCTTAACAGGCAGGCTGTGTGATTAGTAATGATAAATGTTGTTTAAAAATGTGTTGTTTAAAGCACAAAAGTATCAGCAATGTGTATTTACAGTGTCAAAATAAAAAGTACTTTTTGTCTTAAGTTTAATCCATAAATTGTTTTTATTATATATATATATATAATGGAAAATGGAATATTACTGTTACATTTACACATAAGCAGAATTTTAATGTCACAGCTGGTTGGAATTTAATGAAAGTATATACTGTTTAAGTATATAATATAGTATGTAAGCATTTCAGTTTAAGTAGTAGTAGTAACTAGTGTCAAATAAATATGAGTGGAAGTAGAAATACAAGGTAGCATAACAATAAATACTCCAAAAATTGTAAGTACCTCAAAGTTGTACAAAGTTACAGTACATGAATAATGCACTTGAGTTACTTTCCCCTCCTTTTCTGAACCAGAGTTGTCAGGTCAGGTGCAGGTCAAATATTTTCAAAAAAAAAAAAAAGGAAAAATAATATTACAAAACACAAAAATTAAAAATGTAACAGGGTTTTCCAGAACCATCTAATATGAACAGTCTATCTGCTAAATGAAAAGTTTTTTCCGACAAGCAGTCACAAGTTGATTTTCACTTTGGGTTTTATATTATTATTAGAGCATTGATAGCATAGCATTCCTAACAGCACACCTTGGGAGGGGGCTAGGGCCATATTATTAACAAAAGGGAGGGAGGCCAATATACATAGTCAGTCACCCAGAAAAAAGTGCCTGCGAACCCCTGACTGAGGTAACAGTGGAGGATGTAGCAACAAGCAGCAGCAGCAGAGAAAAGGCCAAGCGCTTGAAACAAGACGACAAGCAGTAAGAGAGTGGGGGGTGGACCCAACGGTTACTCACACCCACCAGTGAACCCACCACGGTGTCAGTGGTGAATGTCAGGGCGAATAAGAATAAGAAGGAGGACAGTGCTGCCCAGCTACCAGACGAGAAGAAACCCCCCCCCAGGACACTGCGGAGAGAGAGAGATGACCTCCCAGAGCTCCAGCAGTCCTTCAACCTCCAAACAGGAAAATGGGTATGCGCCCTTAGTCAAACCAGGACAATGAGAGAGAGGTGAGAGTGTGTGTTTGTTCCTATCACACTTTCATTTCTCTAATATGCTTTCTGCTCTAGCAGTTGGCTCATATTTCAGTGTACCAACCTGATAGTAGTACAAATCTACTCATTTTACTCCTGGCACAAAATCAAATGATCACATTTTCCTAATTGTGAAAATGTTCCTTTTATGATTTTTATGAACAGTTATTAAAGACTTTTAAAACTACTATTTTTACATTTTGTTGTTTACATGCATAATAACGAATAACAGAAGAACAATTGAACATCAATTTGATTCAGAGTGAAAGTTAATTATTGACTTTGGAAACTGTAGTTTCTTCAAATAAGAAAAACAAATAAACAAAAACAAACAAAAAACAAACAAAAAAAAAAAGTCCCTTACAGGCTTTCCCCTTTTCAACAGTTTGTCATGGTGTTCTGCGGTGGATGGATTCTGCTTAGTGCATGAAGAAAGCTATCTGATGTTTGTATCTGATGGAACAATTGTTGTTCATTGAGGATACTCTGAATGTGATTGAAAGCTTTAAAAATATTAGCTTAAACCTTGAGTAAATTATTTGGTAATACAGTCCTGGAAAAAGTATTGCACACCCGTTGGATTAACAGAATTGGTTATTAGTAGTGATGTAGTAGTAAAGTGGTTCCTCGCTTAGACGTAATCAATCTGTGTTTGTATTTGTGTATGTGTGCTTCTGTATTTGTGTTGCCAAGAGTTTCTTTGGAGGCCAAAAGGAGGCTTTGGATCCGTTTATGCTAGAGTGAATAGAAAAAAAGGATAATTTACCAGTAAAATGCAAACTCCATTCACACACCAGAAATCAGTATACTTTCCCAGCACACTAGGCTAATCCGACATGCTGTCTTGTAGGGCTGATCAACACATCCCCAAAAGTATCATGGGTATGGAGCCAGTGGTGAGTGGTTGTGGAGTGGTCTGATCACTTGATCTGATATTTGGATCACTGTTATCTATTAAACTTCTAACTTTGTTATGTATATCATTAATCTTATTATGTGGTCTTAGGGGAAGTCTAACAGGGGGTATCTGGAAGTGTTGGATCCAAGGCAAGTGGGGAGCTGGACCATCGTCGGCCGGAGAAAATCTGCAGCAGTGTCATTGTCGATCTTATTATTCTGGATGAGAGAGATTTCTTCTGGTCATCTGGAGACCGGTCATGAGCTCTCTGCCCTGACCTACTGTCGACCTAATGATGGTCCACTTGATGAGGACCACTGACCTAAGGTAGGTATGCTTGTGGAGCATATTTCTGTGTGGAAGAAGTTCCCAGTGCTGTTCATTTGCAAAAGCTGCCCTGGTTTGTTTTTTGAAAATGCCATCATTTTGAATTTTATCAGTTTGTGCTGCAGTTGTAGGCTACTATCACACCTACAGCTTGTTTCACCTGGTCGAAACTGAGTTAAAAAAAAAAATCACATTGCTATTTGGAAACCACTTTCTAATATAGTCATTTCTAAGAAGGTTTCTATGTTATGTTGTAACTAATGACGTTATGATGAGAAATGATATAGCAATGCTCTATAGATGAGATCACATCAAAAAAAATTCTGGGTTGTCAGATTGGAAAAATTGCATTTCGTTTGTTTAACAAAAAAGTCTTAATATAATATAATATATAAATGAATGTGAGTCAAATAAGCCAACAAGTTTACAGACATACATTTTAATAAATTGTTAGTAAATGTGATCTAAGGATAACTACCAAAAAAGATTTTTAACTATTAATAAAGCCATTAGTTCCAACCTGTAAAACTTAGGTTGAAAGTTTACTCTTGCTCTTGGAAAAAGTAGTTGAATTTGAGAAAATAATCTCACACAATGTCTGTTTACTAGCTGTTCAGGAAATCATGTGAAAGGACCAAAAGCTCCAGAACAGCTACTAAATGGATTGGCTACAATTTAGCAAAACAATTTAGGTGAAATTGTTTTTCCAGCTGCTGTTTCTAAAACAAAGAATGAGTTTTGAAGACTCCCTTTTTATACCAACATGGACAAGTAGTCTTCATTGTCCTTGTTTTCGAAGGTCACCTGATATAATTGAAAGCTACTGAACAGACACTGTAGTGAGATTGTTTTCTCTTGTAAACTCTTTACAAAGAGTGTTATTAAAAAGTGGTACTCAACTTAGTATTTGGTGTGTTTAGGTTCACAATATGTTACAGGAAAATCAGTCTTTATATAAATTCACAACTTTTTCATTTATTGACTGATTATTGTAAAATTTACATAGCTTAGCCATCATAGCATTTAAAGAACATGATGAAATACAGTATGAGCATAAGTCAAGGGAGCATGTTATTATGAATGGTTTACCTAGTATTAGGGTCTGCTGGCTGTTACATGTGAAAAATTGATTGTTGCTTCGCTTCACATGATTTGTACACATCTGACCGCTGGGTTGTTTTTGCAGTCTGTATTCACCCCAAACAGCCAGTGTACGAAGTGTGCAGCTCTAAGCTTGCTAGCAAACCACTCTGCTTTATTTTTGTCTCTGTACTTTCATGAGTTTGAGTTATAAAACTGCAAAATGAGTGCAAAGTTTATGCTCGAATTTAAACGTTTTCCTTGGCCCCAGTGTTTGCAACCATTGGTGGATGCATATTGATGTCCACTCGAATCTTTGTATTGGCTTTATATACAGTAGCTGCACTTCTGAAAAATGACTAGTGTCCTTTCTGAACACACCCTTGTGATGCGAAGTTATTTTCAAACCGTCAGTTGTCTTGAAATAGACTCATGTTTTTTTTGTGTGTGTGTTTAAATGACACTGTTTTCACCACATGAATCCAATGAACTGAACTTAACGTTGAGGAATATTTTTTTTGGAAAACTGCCAAACTGATAAGTATCAGTACCAACTCAGTGAGCCTACTTCACCACTCTAAACCATCTCTGTTCCAGAACATCATGAAGCAGCTAGTGGAGGCAGCCATTAACATGCACTCTAAAGGGGTCTTCCATCGTGACATCAAGTCAGAAAACATTCTCATTGAAACTGGCTCCAATGTCCCTCGAGTGCGGATCATAGACTTTGGATGTGGCTGCATTGTAAAAAAGAGGCCTTACCGCTGCTTCTCTGGTAGGACATCTGGCCTCTGCCATGTTCTTCATTCCTCTGTTGATCTCTGGAATAATTACTTCAATTTTACACTTAGCCTGCTCATCATCCTTTGTTTCTTTCTGTCTCCATCTGCATATTGTAGGAACCCCTGCGTACGGCCCTCCAGAGTTCCAAATATCTGGGTCGTACGAAGCTGGCCCCACCACAGTCTGGCAGCTGGGTGCGCTGCTTTATGAGATGCTGGATGGATACAAAAGATTTAATACCTCCAAGTTCATCCGCAAGAAAATCAAATTCAACAGTGAAATGTCCAGAGGTAAGGCATTGATGGCATCAATACAGTACCTGAGTTTTGGTCCTAATACTGTGCAGAGTTTTTTCCTTCCATGTTCCAGCAGATCATTGTAGCTTCCATCTTAATATTTGCTCTGTTCTGTGTCCTCTCTCTTCTCAGACTGCCGGGGTTTGTTGAGGATGTGTTTGGCGCTAAACCCTACGGAGCGTGCCACTCTGGAGCAGATGCAGCTGCACCCCTGGTTCACATGAGCCTGCAAAACCCACGACCCCAAACACCGCCCACCACCCCTTGGGCGAGGCCAGCAACTGATATCGGGCTGCCAGTGTATATAATATATGAATAAATTTAGCTTTATATGACTTGAAAGTATTTTTTCTTGATTAATGCTTAAATAATAAACAATTAAAATAACTTTATATCAATAGCCAGTTAGCTTAGCACAAAGACTGAAAATAGGGAGAAATAGCTAGCATGGATTCTGTCCAAAGGTAACAAATGATTGTGATGCTATTCAGCACATGAAGCCCCTCTGTTGAATGGAACAAAACTGTCTTTACACTAACTGTAAAGATCATTTGGTTGCAGAAGGCACACCACAAACCTACGTTCCTGTACTGATTAACTGAAATAAAAGTACATAAAAGAATTTCAAATTCTGTCTAATATTCCTAATGTATCTCGTGAGCACCTTGGAGGAAATTTGACAGGGATTGGTAACTTTGCAGTGAATTTAGTATAGTTTGCATTCCTGTACAGTATCAATCATCACAATATAGATATAATATCAATAAAATATTCATGCAGTAACTTATGTATTATCAGATTTCATTACAATATCTTTGAAGTAACCACACCTCACGTTTTCAGGATCTTTCATTCACTAAAAGGAGACTTTGGTATGTAGGTTATCTATGATTATGCATTTTGGAATCTGAAGAAGAGAAAACACTGCTCTGTACTTATGAGTGGATCAATAAGATCAAGTATATGAGTGTCATTCCAAACTCCCTTTAAAACATCTCTCAATTTAATGTAGTTTTGATCTCTGAAACAGTGTGAATGACCTTCATGTCCTTGGTCCTCTTCTATTTAACATTTACATATTTCCATTAGGCCAAATTAGACAAAACAATAATAGCGACCATTGTAATTTTGAAGACAACATCCAAATGTATCGCTCTGCAAGAGAATTAAACAAATAAATGAATGGATGGGCCTGAACTTCCTGCTAAATGCAGACAGAAGTGGCATAATACTCTTTGATGAAAAAGAAGGAAGGCTGAACATTAGCACTCATCTCGACTGTCATACCACAAACCATGTCAGAAATCTTGGTGTAATCTTGGACTCAGAGTTAAAATTGAACTTTAACAAGAATATTATATATCATATAGTCAGACTGCAAATTAATCATATGAAAGGAAAAAAGTTTAGCTATCTGAAGCGGGCCTATAGCTTCTGGCAGAAAAAAAGGGTTTGAATGGAACATTTCCAGAAGACCCTCCTCAACGCCTTTCCTTTGTTCACAGCATTTTGTCAGAGAAGTCTTAATTTGTGCATGCAACATGCATCCATTAGTATGCTTAGTGTATTTTAGATGTTTGTATGTATGTGTATGTATGTGTCTCTTTGTATGTCCCTCTATTCGCCTTGTCATTATGGGGTATTGAGTTTAGATTGATGAGGGAAAATGAATTTAGTATAAGGCTGAACACAAAAAACAAACAAAATGCATAACAAGAAATGCATGACAAAATGTCAAAAAGGAGAAGGGGTCTGAAAACTTTCTGAATTAACTGTATAAATTTATGTCACTAGCATCCTGCAGATGAATGCAAAGCACAACTTTATATTAAGACTGTTATGTACAATGAATGATAACCCTCTTCCCTTAACTATTTTGGTTTAGTTTCTATCTGCATCTGTTTAATAAACTAGAACTGAAAACAATCAAGCTCAATGCATGGTTGTCAATTAGAGCAGACCCGAGTGGAGTTGCCCCAGCTACACGGTCGAAAGTGAGTGAAACTAAAAGAAACAACTGAAGGGACAGTGGACAGCTAGCCTGGCTCACTTGCAACAGGTAAGCCCTGCATCCTTTCTTGAGTGGCAACCAAGGCATTGAGACATATTGTGGCCTCCTAGTGGTTGATAGAGCAACAATGTTCAGTAGTAAGGGGATGACCCTGATTATAAGATGACACTGCTTTTCCAACATCTCTGATGACAGGAAACACTTAAGCGCTTGTCCTGTTGGGAAAGTATCCCTTAGTGATGTGCAAAGCAGTTCTTTTCAGCGTCCCAGATCACTAGAACAAGTTCATTAAAAGATTTCTTCAAACAATTTGTTCAATGAGTGGTTAGTGCTTGACCAGAGCTCTGACTGCATAGTCCCACTCACTGAACAGAAACATAGCCAAACAGTGTATATTCCTCATGATCCCCAGCTTGAAACCAGAATTGCTGACACTTTGACAAACATGCCAAACTCTGGTTATGATTCTGATATGTTAAAAGTGTCCGCACTGATTATTGGTCATGAAAGCTATATGAAATCATTTATGTCTTTTTATTGATGTACAGTTAGGGATTACTCTTGAACTTATTTGGGTATGATTCGGCTAGTTCGAAAGCCACTGACTATCACTCAGGGCTCACATTCACTGTGTAGTGGCTATTCAGTGGATGGATCTCTGAACATGCACCATTCCTCAAGTCTTTTCTCCTCTCATCTCAGCTGCAGCAGCAATCGTGAGTCTATACACTCTCTCTCTCATATGGGCCAGCCATTTTATGTTTGTGTAAATTGAAGTTTGTTAAAACAATGGGGAAAACTTGCAGGTGTACGCCCTTTTCAGTCAAAACCAGGAGAGGTAATGGAACCCAGGTCATCATCAAAGAGAAGCCTCAAGAATCTTAGAACACACACACTATAATTACACTCACTCACACACAAGCAGTATCACCAGAGTGAAACAAAAGTTGTGTATATTCACAGTGGTGTATTTTCCCAAATATTCATACTGAGAACACTTTCACAAACCAAAAGGGTCTCTAAGGTGTTAAAGACTCCTTATCTACCGACCTCTGAGAAAGATTCAGGTCAGTATGAAAACCTGGTACACAGCTGCAGCTGCTTGTTTGCTGCAGCGGTTGTTACTGGAAAAAGGTTATAATATTATTACTTCACTGTGCGATTTTTTCACTGGTTTCTGCCTTAACAGGTAGGCTGTGTGCTAAGTTAGTAATGAGTTGCTCAAGTAAATGTGTTGTTTAAAGTACAAAAGTATCAGCAATGTGTATTTACAGTGTCAAAAATAAAAATACTCTTTAGTCAAAGTTGCCTTAGAGTTTAATCCCATAAATTGTTTTATTATATATATTATGTAAATGGAATATTACTACTGTTACATTTACACATAAGCAGAATTTTAATGTCACAGCTGGTTGACATTAATTTTAATTAGAGTATATACTGTTCAGTATATAATATGTAGCATTGCAGTTTTCAGAGTAACTAGTAGTAACTATAGCTGTCAAATAAATGTAGTGGAGTAGAAATACAAGGTAGCATAACATGAAAATACTCCAAAATTGTAAGTACCTCAAAGTTGTACTTAAATACAGTACATGAGTAAATGCACTTGGTTACTTTCCCTAACCTTCACTGAACCAGAGTTGTCAGGTGCAGATATTGTCAAATAATTTCAAAAGGAAAAAATAAAGTTGAATATTACAAAACAATGTCATTAAATGTAATACAGAGTTTTACAGAACCATCTAATATGAACAGTCTATCTGCTGAAAAGTTTGAAGATTTCTGACAAGCAGTCACAAGTTGATTTTCACTGGGTTTATATTATTTGTATAGAGCAGTGATAGCACCATGGAACCCAACAGCACCTTGGAGGAGGGCTATAGGGTAACCATTAACAAAAGGGAGGCCAACATACTACTTGAGTCACCCAGAAAAAGGCTGAGGGGTGCCTGCGAACCCACTGAGGTAACAGTGGAGGATGTAGCAGCAAAGGGCAGCAAGAGAAAGGCCAGCGCCGAAACAGAGACACCCAGTAAGAAGCAGAGGGGTGGACCCAACGTTACTGACACCATCACCAACACCAGTGAACCCACCACGGTGTCAGTGGTGAATGTCAGGGCGAATAAGAATAAGAAGGAGGACAGTGCTGCTAGCTAGCTAGCAGAAACCCCACCCCCACCACGGACGACAGAGAGAGAGAGTGACCCAGAGCTCCAGCAGTCCTTCAGAGCTCCACAGGAAAAAAGGAAAATAAAATGGTTTTCACGCCCAAACCAGGAGGTAAGAAAAGAGAGTGTGTGTTGAGTGATGTTCACTTTTTCTTCACTATTTCAACTCTATGCTTAGCTAGTCTTCAGTTGGCTCTTATTATAACCTGATAGTAGTACAAATAGTACAAAATACTTCTGGCACAAAATCAAATGATCAACAATTTAATATGATTGAAATCCTTTTTTTTATGATTTGAAGCTATTTTGTTTTGAAGAGACACCAAAAGAGAGATATTTACACATTTTGTGCAATATTTTGTTGGCAATAATAAATTTGAATCAACAGAACATCAATTTGATTCAGAGTGAAAGTTAATTATTGACTTTGGAAACTGTAGTTTCAAGTAATAAGAAAAGAAAACAAACAAACAACAACAAAAAAAAAAAAAACAAAAAAACATAACTGAACTGCCATTTTTTTTTTTTTTCTTTTCACAGTTTCAGGGTTTCAACTGCGGTGGATGGATTCGCGGTGTTCTTGACCAGCTTGTAGTTGTCATGTTGAGGTAACAGTGGAGATGTAGCAGCAAAGGGCAGCAAGAGAAAGGCCAGCAGCAAAAACAGAGACCCAGTAGAAGCAGAGAGGGTGGACCAACGTTACTGACACCTGACACCATCCAGTGAACCCCACCACCCACCACGGTGTCAGTGGTGAATGTCAGGGAATAAGAGGACAGTGCTGGGACAGTACAGCTCCAGCCAGCCCCCAGCAGGACCAGGACGGGACGAGAGAGAGTGAGAGAGGCTCCAGTCTCCAGAGCTCCTCCAAACAGGAGGAGCAAATGGGTGTAATGGGTTTCAGTCAAAAGGTTTAAGAAGAGAGAGAGTGTGAGAGTTGTGTGTTCCATTTTCACTATTTCAACTCTATGCTTACTTCAATCTTCATTTTTTCTCTAGCTTCAGCTTCAGTACCCCAACATCTGAACAAACTCCATCTATTGAGGGATACTCTGAGATGTGATTGAAAGCTTTTAAAAATATTAGTAAATTGACCTTGAGTTTATATATTGGTAATACAGTCCTGGAAAAGTCATAGCACCCGACGTTGGATTAAACAGGGGTGGTTAGAGGTAGTGATGTAATCAGTAGACGTTCCTCACAACTACAGTCAAACCTGTATCTGTGTTTGTATTTGTGCGTGTAGCTGACTTTGAGGCCAAATACCTCGAGTTTGACATTCTTGGTGAGGGAGGCTTTGGATCCGTTTATGCTGGTAACAGAAAAAAGGATAATTTACCAGTAAGTAATGCATACTCATTCACACATACACACACAGTCACACTTCCCTGCACTAGGCTAAGTACGTGTGATGCTGTCTTGTAGGTGGCGATCAAACACATCCCCAAAGTAGATGTGGAGTGTCGACCAGTGGTGAGTGGTTTGATCTGATGTCTGATCACTGTTAAACTTGTTACTTCCAAACCGCATCTGTTAAATCTCTAATCATGTTATGTATACTGTGTGCTTTCCTTAAGGTCTTAAAGGGGAAGATATACAGGATCCCCATGGAAGTGTTCCTCATGCTGCAAGTGGGAGCTGGACCATCGTCGGCGGGAAAATCTGCAGCCGTGTCATTATTAGACTGGTATGATCTGGATGAGGAGGTTCTTCTGGTCATGGAGAGACCAGTCTCCTCTGTCGACCTGTTGACCTACATGGATGACAATGATGGTCCACTTGATGAGGACACGGCTAAGGTACTGATGCTTGTGGAGCATATTTCTGTGTGGAAGCAGTTTCCCAGGTGCAGTTCATTATTGAAAGCTGCCCCTGGTTATTTTTGAAAATGCCATCATTTTGAATTTTATCAGTTTCAGTTGTAGAGTTGTAGGCTACTATCACACCTACAGCTTGTTTCACCTGGTCGAAACTGAAGTTAAAAATTCACATTGGTTAGCTATTTGGAAACCACTTTCTAGTAATCGTCCCTGTATAGAAGGTTTCTATGTTGTAACTAATGACGTTGTATTGGATGAGAAATGATATAGCAATGCTCTATAGATCATTCATACATCAAAAAAAAAAAATCTGGGTTGTCAGATTGGAAAAATTGCATTTCGTTTGTTTAACAAAAAAGTCTTAATATAATATAATATATAAATGAATGTGAGTCAAATAAGCCAACAAGTTTACAGACATACATTTTAATAAATTGTTAGTAAATGTGATCTAAGGATAACTACCAAAAAAGATTTTTAACTATTAATAAAGCCATTAGTTCCAACCTGTAAAACTTAGGTTGAAAGTTTACTCTTGCTCTTGGAAAAAGTAGTTGAATTTGAGAAAATAATCTCACACAATGTCTGTTTACTAGCTGTTCAGGAAATCATGTGAAAGGACCAAAAGCTCCAGAACAGCTACTAAATGGATTGGCTACAATTTAGCAAAACAATTTAGGTGAAATTGTTTTTCCAGCTGCTGTTTCTAAAACAAAGAATGAGTTTTGAAGACTCCCTTTTTATACCAACATGGACAAGTAGTCTTCATTGTCCTTGTTTTCGAAGGTCACCTGATATAATTGAAAGCTACTGAACAGACACTGTAGTGAGATTGTTTTCTCTTGTAAACTCTTTACAAAGAGTGTTATTAAAAAGTGGTACTCAACTTAGTATTTGGTGTGTTTAGGTTCACAATATGTTACAGGAAAATCAGTCTTTATATAAATTCACAACTTTTTCATTTATTGACTGATTATTGTAAAATTTACATAGCTTAGCCATCATAGCATTTAAAGAACATGATGAAATACAGTATGAGCATAAGTCAAGGGAGCATGTTATTATGAATGGTTTACCTAGTATTAGGGTCTGCTGGCTGTTACATGTGAAAAATTGATTGTTGCTTCGCTTCACATGATTTGTACACATCTGACCGCTGGGTTGTTTTTGCAGTCTGTATTCACCCCAAACAGCCAGTGTACGAAGTGTGCAGCTCTAAGCTTGCTAGCAAACCACTCTGCTTTATTTTTGTCTCTGTACTTTCATGAGTTTGAGTTATAAAACTGCAAAATGAGTGCAAAGTTTATGCTCGAATTTAAACGTTTTCCTTGGCCCCAGTGTTTGCAACCATTGGTGGATGCATATTGATGTCCACTCGAATCTTTGTATTGGCTTTATATACAGTAGCTGCACTTCTGAAAAATGACTAGTGTCCTTTCTGAACACACCCTTGTGATGCGAAGTTATTTTCAAACCGTCAGTTGTCTTGAAATAGACTCATGTTTTTTGTGTGTGTGTTTAAATGACACTGTTTTCACCACATGAATCCAATGAACTGAACTTAACGTTGAGGAATATTTTTTTTGGAAAACTGCCAAACTGATAAGTATCAGTACCAACTCAGTGAGCCTACTTCACCACTCTAAACCATCTCTGTTTCAGAACATCATGAAGCAGCTAGTGGAGGCAGCCATTAACATGCACTCTAAAGGGGTCTTCCATCGTGACATCAAGTCAGAAAACATTCTCATTGAAACTGGCTCCAATGTCCCTCGAGTGCGGATCATAGACTTTGGATGTGGCTGCATTGTAAAAAAGAGGCCTTACCGCTGCTTCTCTGGTAGGACATCTGGCCTCTGCCATGTTCTTCATTCCTCTGTTGATCTCTGGAATAATTACTTCAATTTTACACTTAGCCTGCTCATCATCCTTTGTTTCTTTCTGTCTCCATCTGCATATTGTAGGAACCCCTGCGTACGGCCCTCCAGAGTTCCAAATATCTGGGTCGTACGAAGCTGGCCCCACCACAGTCTGGCAGCTGGGTGCGCTGCTTTATGAGATGCTGGATGGATACAAAAGATTTAATACCTCCAAGTTCATCCGCAAGAAAATCAAATTCAACAGTGAAATGTCCAGAGGTAAGGCATTGATGGCATCAATACAGTACCTGAGTTTTGGTCCTAATACTGTGCAGAGTTTTTTCCTTCCATGTTCCAGCAGATCATTGTAGCTTCCATCTTAATATTTGCTCTGTTCTGTGTCCTCTCTCTTCTCAGACTGCCGGGGTTTGTTGAGGATGTGTTTGGCGCTAAACCCTACGGAGCGTGCCACTCTGGAGCAGATGCAGCTGCACCCCTGGTTCACATGAGCCTGCAAAACCCACGACCCCAAACACCGCCCACCACCCCTTGGGCGAGGCCAGCAACTGATATCGGGCTGCCAGTGTATATAATATATGAATAAATTTAGCTTTATATGACTTGAAAGTATTTTTTCTTGATTAATGCTTAAATAATAAACAATTAAAATAACTTTATATCAATAGCCAGTTAGCTTAGCACAAAGACTGAAAATAGGGAGAAATAGCTAGCATGGATTCTGTCCAAAGGTAACAAATGATTGTGATGCTATTCAGCACATGAAGCCCCTCTGTTGAATGGAACAAAACTGTCTTTACACTAACTGTAAAGATCATTTGGTTGCAGAAGGCACACCACAAACCTACGTTCCTGTACTGATTAACTGAAATAAAAGTACATAAAAGAATTTCAAATTCTGTCTAATATTCCTAATGTATCTCGTGAGCACCTTGGAGGAAATTTGACAGGGATTGGTAACTTTGCAGTGAATTTAGTATAGTTTGCATTCCTGTACAGTATCAATCATCACAATATAGATATAATATCAATAAAATATTCATGCAGTAACTTATGTATTATCAGATTTCATTACAATATCTTTGAAGTAACCACACCTCACGTTTTCAGGATCTTTCATTCACTAAAAGGAGACTTTGGTATGTAGGTTATCTATGATTATGCATTTTGGAATCTGAAGAAGAGAAAACACTGCTCTGTACTTATGAGTGGATCAATAAGATCAAGTATATGAGTGTCATTCCAAACTCCCTTTAAAACATCTCTCAATTTAATGTAGTTTTGATCTCTGAAACAGTGTGAATGACCTTCATGTCCTTGGTCCTCTTCTATTTAACATTTACATATTTCCATTAGGCCAAATTAGACAAAACAATAATAGCGACCATTGTAATTTTGAAGACAACATCCAAATGTATCGCTCTGCAAGAGAATTAAACAAATAAATGAATGGATGGGCCTGAACTTCCTGCTAAATGCAGACAGAAGTGGAATAATACTCTTTGATGAAAAAGAAGGAAGGCTGAACATTAGCACTCATCTCGACTGTCATACCACAAACCATGTCAGAAATCTTGGTGTAATCTTGGACTCAGAGTTAAAATTGAACTTTAACAAGAATATTATATATCATATAGTCAGACTGCAAATTAATCATATGAAAGGAAAAAAGTTTAGCTATCTGAAGCGGGCCTATAGCTTCTGGCAGAAAAAAAGGGTTTGAATGGAACATTTCCAGAAGACCCTCCTCAACGCCTTTCCTTTGTTCACAGCATTTTGTCAGAGAAGTCTTAATTTGTGCATGCAACATGCATCCATTAGTATGCTTAGTGTATTTTAGATGTTTGTATGTATGTGTATGTATGTGTCTCTTTGTATGTCCCTCTATTCGCCTTGTCATTATGGGGTATTGAGTTTAGATTGATGAGGGAAAATGAATTTAGTATAAGGCTGAACACAAAAAACAAACAAAATGCATAACAAGAAATGCATGACAAAATGTCAAAAAGGAGAAGGGGTCTGAAAACTTTCTGAATTAACTGTATAAATTTATGTCACTAGCATCCTGCAGATGAATGCAAAGCACAACTTTATATTAAGACTGTTATGTACAATGAATGATAACCCTCTTCCCTTAACTATTTTGGTTTAGTTTCTATCTGCATCTGTTTAATAAACTAGAACTGAAAACAATCAAGCTCAATGCATGGTTGTCAATTAGAGCAGACCCGAGTGGAGTTGCCCCAGCTACACGGTCGAGTGAGTGAAACTAAAAGAAACAACTGAAGGGACAGTGGACAGCTAGCCTGGCTCACTTGCAACAGGTAAGCCCTGCATCCTTTCTTGAGTGCCAACCAAGGCATTGAGACATATTGTGGCCTCCTAGTGGTTGATAGAGCAACAATGTTCAGTAGTAAGGGGATGACCCTGATTATAAGATGACACTGCTTTTCCAACATCTCTGATGACAGGAAACACTTAAGCGCTTGTCCTGTTGGGAAAGTATCCCTTAGTGATGTGCAAAGCAGTTCTTTTCAGCGTCCCAGATCACTAGAACAAGTTCATTAAAAAGATTTCTTCAAACAATTTGTTCAATGAGTGGTTAGTGCTTGACCAGAGCTCTGACTGCATAGTCCCACTCACTGAACAGAAACATAGCCAAACAGTGTATATTCCTCATGATCCCCAGCTTCTGAAACCAGAATTGCTGACACTTTGACAAACATGCCAAACTCTGGTTATGATTCTTGATATGTTAAAAGTGTCCGCACTGATTATTGGTCATGAAAGCTAGTTTTGAAAGACTTTTACGTCTTTTTATTGATGTACAGTTAGGCATTACTCTTGAACTTACTGGGCATGATTCCGACAGTTCGAGCCACTGACTATCACTCAGGGCTCACATTCACTGTGTAGTACATTCAGTGGATGGATCTCTGAACATGCACCATTCCCTCAAGTCTTTTCCTCTCATCTCAGCTGCAGCAGCACCGGTGAGTCTATACACTCTCCTCTCATATGGGCCAGCCATTTTATGTTTGTGTAAATTGGGGAAGTTTGTTAAAACAATGGGAAACTTGCAGGTGTGCGTTTTGTGTTCATTTGGCTTTGTCAATGTAACCACGTGAGAAGTTTGGCCATTGATCATCTTGTGCTAACTCCCGGCTACATTAGCCGTTAGCTTGGAGAAGGGAATGGACTCCATGTGAGTCTATCTCTCTGAACAAATAACTTAAATCACTCACTCAGTGAGTGAGTGTATCTCTCCACGTTCGCTCGCAACTGACTGAAAGCTCAGCTGAACTGAGAAATGAACGGATCATTTCAAGAAGTAATTCCGTTCAGTTTGTTCACCAAAAAGATTCTGTATTTGAACTAATCGTTCGTGAATGACACAACACTAGTTTCCCAGAGATACCACTAATGCAAGGAGAAGACAGTCCTCATCACTGGAGCCTTTTCTCTCATACAAGTGAAACATGAAGTACGGTAATCAGTCACATAGTCTCAGTCTCTCAGGCTGTTGGAAGTGGTCAAAATCATTTTCACTGACAGCATTAGCATTTTTCAGACTTGCTTTTTGAGTTCATTATCCATGTTAGCCATTAATCTTGACTTTGTAACAGATTTTCTCCCTGTTTCATTTCTGCAATAAAGGTCGGGAGGCAGATGCTAAGAACTTGCTGTTAGTTTTCATGAATTTATGACTGACTGCAAGACTCACTATAAACAGACTTGAAAATGCTTGCTAGCCTAACAACACTAAGGCTACAAACAACCCATAATGCAACAAGCTTTGTAAAAGATTAAACAAAGTTACACTGGTACACTCTCTATTCCAAAAGAATAAATGATGTTACGAACACATTATTTTCTAGTCCTCAAATATAAGACAAACCCCACATTTTCAAACATAATTTTCAGAAGAAAAACATTGTCTTATAATTGGACCAATACAGTAAATCCCCTAGATCTGAGCCAAAACATTGTACCATGTTTATGTTTATTTTGTTTGGCAAGACAATTATTATTGCAAACTAGTGCTGGCCAAAAATGAATAAACACTTTTTGCTGGTACTTCTGCCAGGTCATGATGTACCGGGTGTGGACTGGTACATACTGGCTCCAGAAAATAGCCATATGCTGCACTCTCAAATCCCACAAGACAAATTCTTTCGACTTCCGCCTACTCTGCTTTTACATGTCATCAAATGAACTGCCAACTGTATAAATGGAAGCATATACAACCTTGAATAGTGTTACAAATTCCCTTGAGTACTGTGTGACAAAAATTTAGCTTTAAGCAATGCTGGTGGTGCACATATAGATTGAACCACTGCCACTTACCACAGTATTTATAACCTAAGCTAGTTTGCAATGCCCATCTGTAGGTGGGCCTTTGAGATATATAAAACTCAACAGTACAATATAACTGGGATAGCATAAAACACAGAACTCAACAATTTATGCATAAATTTAAGTACAAAACACAAAACTCAAACTACAAGATATAAAATACAAAACACAGGAGATATGGCATTAGTCACAATTATTACACTGAACCTCTTTAATTATTCATCCAGTGATATAGTCTCAGAGCCAGCATAATAAAACTAATACTCTCTCTATGATCAGTCAAGAGTGAATACAATGTACAAATTAACTTAAGGAAAGATTTAACTTGAAGCAACAAAGAATCGGATGTGTAAAGTGACAGAAAGCAAGTTAAGCAAAACATAGGCAACCACTTAATACGTAAAACATTTATTACAAACACTACTGACAACACACGACACAACATTAACACAACAAAGTGCTAACTACACATTCAATGATGCTACAGTGAATGAATATATGAATGTAGAACCAGAGCCTGGCAGGGAAATTATGCAAAAGGTGAATAAAACAAATGATGTGAATGTTGCTGGAAGCAGTTGGTAAAAGTGACGATAACTTGAGCATAGTAATAGTGAATTTGGCCAATGTAATTTTCCAAAATGTTATGAAATATACCCTAAGAAAACAGGGGCCTATTTCAGAAAGCAGGTTTAACAAACTCTAAAGTTAACCCTGGACTCTGAGTTGACTAAGCTTGAGATGGGAAAGTCCATAACAGCTGATCAGGGTTACTTCTGTCAGCTCTGAGTATTGGTCATGAAAGCTAGTCTTGAAAGACTTTTACGCTTTTTATTGATGTACAGTTAGGCATTACTCTTGAACTTACTGGGCATGATTCCGACAGTTCGAGCCACTGACTATCACTCAGGGCTCACATTCACTGTGTAGTACATTCAGTGGATGGATCTCTGAACATGCACCATTCCCTCAAGTCTTTTCCTCTCATCTCAGCTGCAGCAGCACCGGTGAGTCTATACACTCTCCTCTCATATGGGCCAGCCATTTTATGTTTGTGTAAATTGGGGAAGTTTGTTAAAACAATGGGAAACTTGCAGGTGTGCGTTTTGTGTTCATTTGGCTTTGTCAATGTAACCACGTGAGAAGTTTGGCCATTGATCATCTTGTGCTAACTCCTGCTACATTAGCCGTTAGCTTTGAGAAGGAATGGACTCCATGTGAGTCTATCTCTCTGAACAAATAACTTAAATCACTCACTCAGTGAGTGAGTGTATCTCTCCACGTTCGCCGCAACTGACTGAAAGCTCAGCTGAACTGAGAAATGAACGGATCATTTCAAGACGTAATTCCGTTCAGTTTGTTCACCAAAAAGATTCTGTATTTGAACTAATCGTTCGTGAATGACACAACACTAGTTTCCCAGAGATACCACTAATGCAAGGAGAAGACAGTCCTCATCACTGGAGCCTTTTCTCATACAAGTGACACATGAAGTACGGTAATCAGTCACATAGTCTCAGTCTCTCAGGCTGTTGGAAGTGGTCAAAATCATTTTCACTGACAGCATTAGCATTTTTCAGACTTGCTTTTTGAGTTCATTATCCATGTTAGCCATTAATCTTGACTTTGTAACCGATTTTCTCCCTGTTTCATTTCTGCAATAAAGGTCGGAGGCAGATGCTAAGAACTTGCTGTTAGTTTTCATGAATTTATGACTGACTGCAAGACTCACTATAAACAGACTTGAAAATGCTTGCTAGCCTAACAACACTAAGGCTACAAACAACCCATAATGCAACAAGCTTTGTAAAGATTAAACAAAGTTACACTGGTACACTCTCTATTCCAAAAGAATAAATGATGTTACGAACACATTATTTTCTAGTCCTCAAATATAAGACAAACCCCACATTTTCAAACATAATTTTCAGAAGAAAAAAATTGTCTTATAATTGGACCAATACAGTAAATCCCCTAGATCTGAGCCAAAACATTTTACCATGTTTATGTTTATTTTGTTTGGCAAGACAATTATTATTGCAAACTAGTGCTGGCCAAAAATGAATAAACACTTTTTGCTGGTACTTCTGCCAGGTCATGATGTACCGGGTGTGGACTGGTACATACTGGCTCCAGAAAATAGCCATATTCTGCACTCTCAAATCCCACAAGACAAATTCTTTCGACTTCCGCCTACTTTGCTTTTACATGTCATCAAATGAACTGCCAACTGTATAAATGGAAGCATATACAACCTTAAATAGTGTTACAAATTCCCTTGAGTACTGTGTGACAAAAATTTAGCTTTAAGCAATGCTGGTGGTGCACATATAGATTGAACCACTGCCACTTACCACAGTATTTATAACCTAAGCTAGTTTGCAATGCCCATCTGTAGGTGGGCCTTTGAGATATATAAAACTCCACAGTACAATATAACTGGGATAGCATAAAACACAGAACTCAACAATTTATGCATAAATTTAAGTACAAAACACAAAACTCAAACTACAAGATATAAAATACAAAACACAGGAGATATGGCATTAGTCACAATTATTACACTGAACCTCTTTAATTATTCATCCAGTGATATAGTCTCAGAGCCAGCATAATAAAACTAATACTCTCTCTGTGATCAGTCAAGAGTGAATACAATGTACAAATTAACTTAAGGAAAGATTTAACTTGAAGCAACAAAGAATCGGATGTGTAAAATGACAGAAAGCAAGTTAAGCAAAACATAGGCAACCACTTAATACGTAAAACATTTATTACAAACACTACTGACAACACACGACACAACATTAACACAACAAAGTGCTAACTACACATTCAATGATGCTACAGTGAATGAATATATGAATGTAGAACCAGAGCCTGGCAGGGAAATTATGCAAAAGGTGAATAAAACAAATGATGTGAATGTTGCTGGAAGCAGTTGGTAAAAGTGACGATAACTTGAGCATAGTAATAGTGAATTTGGCCAATGTAATTTTCCAAAATGTTATGAAATATACCCTAAGAAAACAGGGGCCTATTTCAGAAAGCAGGTTTAACAAACTCTAAAGTTAACCCTGGACTCTGAGTTGACTAAGCTTGAGATGGGAAAGTCCATAACAGCTGATCAGGGTTACTTCTGTCAGCTCTGAGTATGTTCACTCTGTGTAAAATGCAAGGGGTTTTATTCTGCATTGTCCATTAATTAATTATTTAGCAGACATTTATTTCCTTAATGGATGACAAAGCTGGCCTCCTACTGTTTGTTACATAATTTTTTTAAATATATGTATTCCGCTTTAATCTAATTTTGAGAAAGTGGCAGCAGACGATAAATTCAAACAGATGAGCCATAAGTTCATTTACACACCTATGACAATAACCTGTATGCCGACCCAGTAATAGCCTAATAATTTTGGGGATTTGCAGTTGAAAAAGCGTCTTGGTTGGAAATGAGCATACATTTTTACAGATCTTGTTTTACAATCAAAAAATCTTGCTCAACAGCATAATGTATATATTTTGTACTGTTATATTTAAACATGTGGTAAATTAAAACATATTAACCTAAATGTTGTTAAAACAAGTTACAACTGTATGTAGCCTATATTCAAAAACTCACTTTTGAACTACATTTAGTCCAATTTTAAAATGCTAAGTTTCATCAGCTGCATGACAATCATCCTTACTCAGAAATATTCACATAATATCCAATATGATATGGTAACTATGATAGGAATGTTCCAATAACATGAGAAATGATTGTTCATTGATCAGTGTCTTACTATGTGTATAAAGCTTAGCACTTTAAAAAAAAAACATTCAAAAACATATTTGAATGTGAGATTCCTCTTTCTGTCCTCACAGTGATGACTGATCCTAAAAGCAGTAGCATTAGTAGCTAAAGATAGTCCTTGGGTAACAGACTAATACTAATACTAATACTAATACTAATACTAATACTAATACTAATACTAATACTAATACTAATACTAATACTAATACTATCCAATTGAGATTTTGATATTGAGCTTCAGCGACATAACCTTCTGCAAATGAAGGCGCTTAGATATGCACTTTGATATTGAATGTATGAATGAGGAAATGAAAGGGTGGGTCAGAAAGCTTCTTCAGGTTTGGCAGGAGGGGAGGAGATGGAGAGAAGCTCAGGATTAAGGGTATTGGTACTGCTTTAAAGGCAAAGGGTGGTCACACCAAATTTCGATTTAAAAGACCATCAAGGTTTCGATCTCCCTAGCTCTTTCAATTATTGATACTTTAAAAAACCCTTTAAGGAGATTAATCCCGATCACAATGTTAAGGAGAAATGGTAAAAGCATCCACCTTTTTCACATTGTTCATCTTCCTAAAGACACAACAGGTGAACTCATAGGAATATCAGTAGGTTCACTAACTCCACTTTGGAGCATCTACTCTAACTCCTTATGAATTACTTTTTTCTCTCATGTTGTGGAAACCAGTATGGATGCTCTTTCATAGGAGCTTCATCTCCTACATCAGTTGCATGCACAGGTCTCCCACTGTGACGGGGAATGACCCAAAACACTTCAGGGCAGACATCAACCATCAGCCTGGCAGAATGACCAGGGTCAATCTCCTCTTCATCCACCATTTAAGGCACTGTGCATCACACTGCAGTCTGACGACCTTTACATATCTTTGATAGATTAACACACACAATTCAGAAGTACAAGTTCAGGGGTACTAAGAACATAAATTCATGGTTCAGGAGTGCTATTAACATAATTCATTTCCCTAACACATTTCAACACTCTGGTAAACCCAGGCCCCGACTGGTCATGTGTCCCTTGAGCTAACATCAACAGTACTTGACCATGAGGTCAGGCCAGCTTGTTCAAGTCTGCTCCAGTGCTCTTCTCATGTCATGCAAGGAGCTCGACAATGGCTTCAGTTCATTTAGGTTAATAAATAGAAACTAAACCAAAATAATTCAGAAATTAGGGTTATCAGTCCATCATGGTTTTCCACAAGAAGAGTTCCATTTGCAGCAGCATGTCACTTGCCTCCACTCTCACTCCCTTGGCATCTCCTTTAGGCAGGCTAATATTTGACATAAATTGACAAATGACAGAAAGCTCTGTCGGTAAGCTAGCACGCTCAGTACCATGACTCTGGACCTAGCACATCTCGTCAATAGAATGGAATCATTGCTAATGTTATTTACATTTGTGACTGACAGGTCAAAATGATAAACGACAAAGGTCTATAGCAATTTGGTGAGTTCTTGAATCTCAGAGCTACAGACAGTTTCGGTGGTCAAAGTATTGAGGTTCAATACCAAGGCCTAAATATGGTCAGACATATGTTTTGTACATCAATTAGTTAATATTTATACTTTCTTTTGCAGCATTAATGGTCAAGATTTGTGAAAAGTGAGCCATATATATCATGGGTGACCTGGAAAAATGAAGGTAAGGCTGAAATCCATGACATTTTATGTTGTTACCAGTTCAGTGTCTAGTCATCTATTGTCAATTTAACATTTTAAATTATTTTTCTAGCATTAAGTGAAGTGGTTACGATTGTGAAGAAGAAAGCAACGCAACGAGGAAAAATGAAGGTAAATAATAGTTAACATAATCAGCATTTTAGGGTAAGATGCTCTGAAACCATTGAACTGTCAGCTACTATAAAAGAGGTTTTACACTAGTTCCAAATGTACTTAAAGATTATGCATTATGCATTAACACAACTAATTATTCAATGCTAAATATCAATATCTAATTATCAATAAATAATTAAGTATGCAGTAATATTAGTTGAAAATTAAACTAACAGCACTTTCTTTTTTAGAGTCAGAAGGATCTGTCAAATGACATCAAGGATTAAACGACAAGTGAGAGAATGGGCTCTCAAGTTGGATGGTGTGGATGACGCTGTTGAAAGAATATTTTTTCAGCAGGACATTAGTGGGCGTAAAAAAGTCTTTTGCTTTTAGATATAAAAGACTTAAACAAAATGGGTGTGACTTTTGGACCAGCAAAACTTATCATTCATGCCAGAGTTGAGGAAGTGAAATTAAAGAAAGAGGGGCCAACAAGCTCTACAAATCAGCCTGGAAGACCATGCAAGCCTTATCCGTTTTGTAGGTACCATGATACATATAGATACATGAAGAGCAGTATTCTTGATATTACAGAATCAGGTGCCTCAGACTTGATTGAACCCTCTCATGAGTCTAAAGAATTTATCAATACAACAGATGAAACTAAAATGAGTAAGTTCACATATGAGGCCATTTGCTTTGCAGCTGCATGAATGAATAGCCTCACCAATGGCACTATACATTTTTATGCAAATACATTAAAATCTGCCGTCAATCATTGTTTTGAGTACAAACACAAATTGGCATCAAACCTCCGCGATTTTTTGGGGTTCTCAATAAGAATATGACATCATCTCACAAATATATGATAGAAGTTGACATAGTTCCTGTCTCTACAATTTGTGAGGAAAACATCTACAACAATTTAAACATGGACACACATAAAAACAAGAAAAAAGCAGAAGGTAACTAGCAGCAGGGAACTCCTTGCACCAACCATGTCTGCCAAACCTATGGAGGAGCACAACAAGTTTGTTGACAGTATGGAACTACGGTCAAAACTCCAAAAAAAAGCTGAAGAGAAACACCTCAGTGTGATCAAAAGCAGTACTCAAGGCTCTAGATTAAGTCAGATGATAACCGGTGCATACCTCTCTTTAGAGAAATCACACTTGTTTCTGAAAATGGCTCAGTCAGCAATAGATACATTCAAGGAAACACAGAGCCTTGCAAAGGATGAGTCAATTCAGCGATTCAAAATCAAGACAGAACACTGTCCTTTCAATATATCAGGGGGCCTGAGAGAAGTTCAGGTTGGACTACTTGTCATTGAAGTGCTGGTAAACACCCCCATATTTTGGAGGGAGAATGTCTGCCATGACATAACGAGTCAGGTTCTTTCAGGATGTTCAGAGATATGATCAATGGCACTACAAACACAGACCCTACTATGTCATTCTCAGACAGTTTGAGGATGTACTTTACAACCTCAAAGACAGAATTAAGTTTAACTTTGACTTCCTTGACAATTTTTATGTGAACCTGGGCTCCAGATTTGGAATGAAAGACAATCGTGAACAAGTAGCCCAAAAACAGCTTTTCAGATGTTTCAAACAGAGTGCCAAGCTTTACTGCAAGACAGATTCCATGATGCATGCCATGCTGAAACCACACAAGGTAAGACAGTCCCTGGAGATGCAAAAAGCTGATCCCTTCTCTGGGATTCTGAATTATCTCTCACATGACAGCTCAGCTGAAATGATTGAGAAGATTGCCAGACAGTATAATTTTGTTTGTGATGATAATCCAACTGTGAAGGAGAAAATTAACTTCATTTATGTCCGCCTCTTATTGAGTTGTATCAAACTAGAATCGTAATACCTTTGGCCATACCAGAAACTACAAACCAGAAATTTAATTTCCTTTGCCACGATCTGTGTGAGCAAATTCGATTAAGTGAATGCGCTTCATCGCAGTTTTGCTGTTGTGGCCACAGCAGGACTGTCCAGAATGAAGAAGTCTGGGAAAGCACATCTCACAGATGAAAACCTCTTATCATACGGTGATGAAGGAAGTGTACGATGGCAAGACGCCCATTGTCCATTTCTTCTTGGGGAAGAAGCAGGGTTACGAACGACTGGTACCCCTTGGGAAAATCAAAAGATGCATCAATGCCGGGCAGGAACAGTTTGCCTCCATGTGGGAAAATGGTAAAATATGGGAAGAGAAGAAGGTGGAGGAGCTGCTTTGCAGGGTGACAGGCGAGGTGAAGAACGACTTGATACTGGCAGAGTCTTGTATCCCAGATCTGAAGGTCGGAGTCACTCCAGTGTTTAGAAGTCAGCTTAGTGGGCATGCTGAGGGGTCAAAAGTGTCATTCTTTACAGGTTTCTCGATGAAAGGCCCTCTTTCACTTGACATTAAGTAAACCTTAAAAACACCCTATCCCATTTGTATTTGTATTTGTATTGATTAGTATTTTTAGCTAGTCATTCTGGATCTATCAGTTTTATTCAGCCTTGTGTACTTATAAAGTGATTGAGTTGGTTGTAACTTAATTGCGATGCTTTGTTGCATTTTTTGTGTATGCGTAAATCAAACCTCTTAAAAAATGTATTCTATTAAAATTTTTTAATATAGCTCACAAGTTACTGTAAATATAGGTCATTTTTGAAAATGAAAATGAAAATGTTGTGCTTTCCGTGATGAACTTATCTAACATTTGATAAGAAGTTCAATTATTATCTTTTGACATGCTCTACATTAACTGATTAAATGTGTTATGGAGCCATTTTACATTGTTCCACGAAATTAAATAACCTGCATCATAAATATTATAATAAATTTACTTTTGAATGAAAATGGTGTACTTTAACATCTATGCGAAAATTTGCAATATTTTACAGTATAGTATCTTTTATCCTAAATGTTATGTCTCATGTACTTCTATTTCTAAATGTTGAATATTATAATTTTTTAGTGTTGATTCATGAACTTATCTGTTTGAAATACTATAGCTTTTATCTTTTGTCATTATGTATTACATTGTTGATTTTGTTCAAACAGCATTTTTTTTGCATTCCATGAAAAACAGAGATGAACATTGAGTGTTGCAATACCTTTACTTTCTAATAAAGATGTACTGCAACATTACTATGTAAGGAGTTATTTAAAAATTACTGCAGCATGCACACAAGCTGAAGTGATTTAGTCCAAACTGTTCTAAGTCCTGCCATTCTCCATCTGCCCACCAGATGTCCCTAAACTTTCTTTCTGTTCTCAGAGCCACCTGCTCGCCTGTTTCCCATGCTTTCCAAAACATGCCATTATCCTAAAAATGAGTATTCACGGTCCATTGTACTATAGTGTTTCATTTTGTTTGCATGTCATAGTCGGTAATATAATTATAGAAAATAAAATAAAGAAACACACATCAAGTATACACGCATTTGGAATAAGTGCAGTGGTTCATTGTGTTCTGTATCACACACAAGGGGGCGCCAGAGGTTCAGAAATGATAAAACCCTTGGGTTATTTGTACAACAGAGTCTGTTGTTGCCCAAAATACAATTTAAGAGATACAATATTGAATTGTGTTTTGTACTCCAGCGTCCAAGGGCAACAAACAAGCTGGTAATAGCTGGTTACATTTCAGAAAAATCATGTTAAAGCAAACCTGAATTCATGTCACAAATCCAATTGACTAATCATACAGAATGTACCACTGCATTAAAAGTGAAAATAATAGGAAAACTGAGTTTAACATATTTAAACATACAGTACATGATTATTCTAAAGCATTATAGGTTGATATCCTGAAAACCAAAATGTATACAGACCTAAGGCTTAACAGCCATACATAGGTTGCTAATGCATTTTAGGATCTCCTCATTTTAGGTGCATAATAGCAAAAGACAGACAGTTGCAAGAGAAGTCGAGGGTGGAGGAGAATGGTGCGTCTCTGTGGCAGGAAATAGACAGTCACTGGGTCACCACACAGAAGAACTCCCTCCTCCCTGGATGATGGACAGTCTGACTTGTGGTGTCATCTGAGGCTTGCATGGTCAACAGGGCAATGCTGCCCTCTTTTTCTCTTTTCCATTGAACTATTTCTATGCTATACAGACTTGCACACACAAACACACAAACTCCTGTAGAGGTGCTACAGATGCTTTGTTACCATATGGGTCATGATAATAAGTGAGGTGTAGTAACTGTTACTGAATATTTATTTTGCTTTCTGGGTCTTCCGAGTGCAGGTTCTCAACCTAAGGAGATAGCACAAGGCAGCAAATGTCTCCATGACATTTCTTCTGTGAAGTCCCCAGTACGTCGGTTCACAAAATGTCAAAAACAAGCTAATTTGGTCATTAGTATGCAGTGTTGCTGTCTTTCTGCCTTTTCAGTCAAGGTGGGCTGAATCGGACGTCCTAAGTATCTGTGGTACTGCAACATATGGCTGAAAGCAATCTCCAGGTGGTCATCTTTTGGGGGTCAAAAAGCCATTCTGGTAGTAAGTGTGTCCTTTCTATAGCATATTGTAGTGAAAAGGAGCTCTGTGAACCAGACGTAGGTTTAGATTCAGGAGAAGACATGTCCCTTTCAGTACTCAAAGAAAGTTAACCTGAAGTGCATACAAGTATATGAAATTGTTACTTTCCATTACTGTCATCTGTTAGACATTTAGTGATTGTCGTTGGTCAGTGAGAAATGAAACACAGAGATGCATTTAGATGTCTAATGGTATGCCAGTGCTATTTCACTGGGGTTTGCTGCCACCCTTACAAGAGTGAAACTTGCATTTTTGGCAAAGAGGGTCAACAAGGTCCTGAAATGACAGAGTGAAACATTGCACCTGCTTATACCTGTTGGAGAACAGAAGTACTCCATCTTCCTCCTTCCATATGGTTTGGAAAGTAAAAGCAAGTACAGTATGTTAGTTAGTCATCTTGCTGTGTTTCGCCAGAAGGTACATTTTGATCGGAAGATATGTTAAAGCAAAAAGTTGAAGTTCCAGTAAAAATCCAGTCAGTTTGCAAATTACATTGAAATTTTTGTGCTATAATATTACAGGTTGGCATCTTAGTATTTTTCAGTTCCATAGGAGGGGTAGTAAAAGATTACACTTTTCAATGTAATTCAGTAGCAATAATTTAAGAAATAAAGCTGGTGATATTTATATTTTCTCACTGTCAACAGATATATACAATATACAATACTTAAAATAAGATCAATATGAACAAACAACTGATCCTTGTAAAAAATGTCCAATGCCTGATTTATGCTATTCCTCTGTGCCATAGAGCTAAACTTTTGTCCACAAACTGTAACTGGATGACATGTTCCTTCATTACTATGAATACACACTGTGGTTCATTTTGAGTTAATCCCACGTACACACTCCTGATCACATAAAGACTCACTAGCGCATCAAGTGTGTGTTAATCCGCAGCTGAATATAGTCCCTAACAAATGCAGTATTGCACTAGCTGAAAAGTTGAGAGAAAGGCTAACACATAGTTATATCATGGGATTTGTTGACAATAACAAAAATATTGGCGGCTTTATACCTACATGAAAGAAGGGTCAAATCTTCAGGAGTTATTCTTACCCATTTTTTATGTAAAGGTAATAATCATAAAACAGTACTTTTCCCATCATTATTGAATTTAATATTTAAATATGCTGCAAAATCTGTTCTGGGCAATTTATTCAATTTTCAGAATGGTTGACAAAGCCAGACAGTACTACCAACTTCTTCTTATTATTCATATGGTGTGGTTGAATTTAAGAACAAACTTGAGAGAATTATTTCATTATTATTTTCTGAAATAGTTATGGAATTTCTCATACTTAAAAACTTTGCATGTACAAGCTTTGGTCTATGTGTGTCAGAGTGATTTTGACATACTTCTTCCTACCCTGTAGAGAGCGTACCAGAGCTGTGCAACAGTGATCTCAGCTCAGTCCAGTCCAACTAAGCCCTTTGTTGTGGGAAAAAAAAAAAAATCTCTTTAGTCTTTTTCTCTTTCTTTGGCAGCCTGATGGGGTTATTATATTTGATGAAGTGAAAAGCATGTGTTCCTTCAGTGGTCAGTGGGGAAGAAAATGATCCTCATCATCTTGCACCATTCTGTCATAAAATGCAGCTGTCCATCCTACATGACCACATCTGTGAAAAACTGAGCTGGCTGAAAATTGGAAGAAAAACTCACAGTCAGCTATGCCATCAGAGATTAAGCCTTCACAAGCGCTGTTCCCACTACAATAATGCATCCCATTCATGATACATTATTGCAGTCATCATAAACTGGACTTAACAGATGGGACATAATTTTTGTAAATTTCAGAATAGCAGACAACAGCGAACCACACTTGGTCTTATGAATAATCTCAAGCGTTTTCAGCTAAATCATAGTGATTAGAGATTTTAATACATGGATCTATAGGACATTTTCCCACAACCCCCGAGCAGCAGTTCTCATCAAGCCCAAAATACACGACCCTGTTGGCCTTCCTCCCAAAAGTTCACTACCACCCAACCCATCCTCCCAACTATGTCTAGAAGCTTTGAATTATGACCTTTGCACACTGATAGGAGCACAATGTTACGATTGTGATTGTATTTTAATTCTGATGGTGAAGTGAAAAAAGATAGCTTCCTCTGAGAATGGGCTAGATTTATGGGCCCTGTCTTGGCCGCCGGCCCCACATCCTCTCTGATCTGCTTTTACTCCGATGACCCCTCAACCCTCGGGGGTCATTAGAGAGCCCCCGAATGGTGCGGCTGGCCAACAGCCCATCTCACACTGCTTGTTTTCCAATCAAATCACTATATTTAACGGGGACACGAGCCCAGGGCCAAGTCCAAACAGACATCTGTTTGAAATTGTTCCTTGCAATTATTTCACACAGAAGTTCTCCCTCTGCACCCCCTTCCGCATTCCTCGCCCCACTTTGGTCTTTTGTTTGTTGTTATTTGTTTTCAGCAAAACCTCCCCCTCTGGATTGCTAATGGACAGAAATGGGGGGGGGGGGGGGGTTGGGAGGTGCAGTGGTGGCAAGGATCTGGCTCCTGGAACTGCTGTCACAGAGATAGGCAGCCAGAGGAGAATAGGAAAACCAGCAAGGGCTTTTTGATTCAGCACAAAGCAGGGTTTTCACTGAACACAGTGAACAGCTTTTACACTCAGGGGCCTTTCACTGCTGCCAGCTCATATGACATCTCCATCAAGAGTGTCAGTCAGTGGCTTTCATACCCTGGTGGTGTATTTATAAACAAGGCTAACCTGACAGAGGAAAATGCACATAGTATTCTGATTATTTGTTAGCTTTGTTTTACGTTTTGGTTAAGAATAAGATAAAGGAGAAGAATGCAAGCTCCAAGTGTTTTTTTTTTTTTTTAGGTTCGATCAGTCATTGCAGGGAATTAGGTGACTGGTGCACTGTACACAATCAGTTGAACTACTCCTGAAATTACATAAGGTTTTGTGGAAAATCATGTTCTTTACAAAGATATTCTGTGTTGTGTGTGTAAAATACTCATGACATTCTTATGCATTTAAAACGTAACTGGCTTAGGACAAAAAGCCTTCTCTCCCTTGAGACTTTGCTCAAACAGTGGATTTAGAAGAAAAGATCAGACCAGGATCTGCCTGTCATCCACTCTTAAGTCTGTGGCCATGCTACTGGCTGAGACTGTGCTGAGCACTGGCAGCACCTGGTTAAGGTTAGAGAAAGATCGTGATCAGTTGTGTCTGCAGTGACTGCAGACACAACATGTTCATTAACATATTACTGAAACCGCAATCTTTCCCTAACCTTACCCAAAGTGCATAATATAATCCCCCCTGTGATTCTGTTTGTCACCACAACGTAATGGGGAAAAAAGTTTAGTAGTATATAAACGTCATTTATAGGAGACAGCTGCCCCCGTGGACAATGACTGTCTGTACGAAATTTCATGGCAATCCATTTAATAGTTGGGATATCTGAGATATTTTAGCCTGGACCAAAGTGGTGACGGATCATTTGTCCAACCGATTAACTTTGCCATCCATAGACTAAAAAAGCAATCAATTCATTTTAGAAATGGAAAGTAAGATCTGTTAAAGTAGTCTGCTGCTGCCTTCTGAAGTAATGGGTCCAAGATTAATTCAAAATCTGACTCTAAATTTTTTACAAAAGCTTCTTCCTGGCTGGCAAGATGTGAAAAGCCACATACAGTATGTGTTGACATAACTAGCAAAAAGAAGGTAGTGAGGCCAGTGTGGGAAAATATTTTTGTCAAAAAGGTTGTACTTTGAAAATTGATCCTCCACTCTTGCTTTTTTTCCCCCCAGCCATTGAATTGAATAGACCACGACAGTTCTGACATGGCTGTCTGATATAGAGGCTGCTGGTTGTGGAGGACCTTTTAATACAATAGGGAAGAGGTCAGTGCGGCAAAAATGTATAGTGCAGTAAAGTACAGTGTCCCAAACAGCTTACAGTTTAAGACCTACTGTATTTGGTTTATACATCAGAGAAGTGTGTTAGACACATCTGACATCCTCAAGAGACTGGAGAGTCAGGAGGAGCCTATTTCAAGACCAACATTGCCCACTGGGACCAAAATTGTTGGAGAATATAATGGCTGGTTTCCTGGATATATAATGATTATGCATAAGTGCAGGATGATAATGATGGATTTAGTATGAGTAGAAAACTAAATGCTTTTGCATTAGAGATTGATGTTTAGATCAGTGTACTCTAATGCACATTCAAATCTGTCAAGGGTGATGGTTGTCTCAGAATAGCAGTGCAGCTGTAAGTTGGATATACAAGCATTTAGCAGGAGTGTCCTGCTGTCAGTCAAAATGATGCTCTTAGTCACCCCTACCCATGTAGCCAAAGAGATTAGATGTGTGATAATGCTTTGTCACCTAAAATGGGATGTTTTGACACTTTGGAGTGCTAAAAGCCAAGATATCAGTGAGGACTTTAGCACTGTACCTAAGTGTACCTAAAAGCCAAGTAGTGAGTGTGTTTTCTTCAGTACTTTGGTAAAAAGGCAACTAAATACATTTATGGTAGTCATCTATGGAGGAACAGATCCCATGTTTGGTTTGTTGTTTGATTTAATGAATAGAAACACAGAAACAACTGTGTTCCATGCTGTATCTTAATTGTATGCACATACATATGAAAATTACCATCAGAAAGGCATCTAATAAAATTTTCAATTTTCATTTTTTTTTAACTTAATATGGCACCAGATTGTTGGGGTTCCATGATTAATTTTCAAATTTATCTGCACATAATAGTATATACAACAAAATGTTTGTCTACAGTACATACTGCACCACTCCTGATAAATGGTATACAGTAACATAACCCAATCATTTATTTAGTGGCCATAGATTTGTAAAATGGTGTTCTTAGTACATGAGTACTAAGAACACTTGGTACTCATGTGGTCTTGTTTATATTGTTAAAGTGATTATCAACTGAGACATGTTCAAGGTGCATGAGGACATTTAAAATGCTTTAAGAGTAAATATATAGTGGATATATATATAAGAATATTTTCATTTGAAGTGTATAATATAATAGAGGGAGAAGCCTAACAAAATTGTGAATGCTCCACTGCAACAGGAGACAAAGGGACTGAGCTTTCAAACTCTTGCTATGAACCAACTACTGTATCAATGTCTTCATGTTAATGAAATTGGATTACTGTCAAAGATGATATTTGAGACTGAGGCAGAAGGAGGGAACCTCCAATGTTGTGATGGCATTGTGCATAAGATGGTCAATCATTTAATATTTCTTTCATTGTATTTAAATGTATAATGTCTGACATTTATTTATTTATTTTTAAAAATGTTTTCTCTTGTCAGCAAATTTGTTGAAAAAACAAAACCGATATTGTGTTAGTCCATCTCTCTTTCTGTCTCTCAAAACTTTCCAACTTCCTGTCCTGTCTGTAGGATTCAGCCTCAAGTCGATTTGGCTCCTACTGACAGGGTCGGACTGGCCATTGGGTGTATGGGACAAATTCTGTTGGGCCATCACATTGGTGGGCGGTCCTCTCTGTCTCTTTACCGTCCCTTTCTGTGTGTTACTGTCTATTGGGATTGCACATCACAGTGTGCTGTGTGCGTGTTCTGGGACTTGGCTCACTGGCCAATTGCAACCTAGTTTCAACCGCCACCAACCCAACCCGAGCAAAAAGAAAAAGAGTGACTTATGTCTCTCAAGAGTTAGTGGAGACCATAAACAGCTAAAATGAGAGTAAATATTGGACTTAGATTCATTGGGTGGACAGAAACACAACTCCAAATGGATGATAATGTTGTTCTATAACTGCTGGATGTGTAAATAGGAAAGTATTTGCTAACATGTTGACCGTATCAACTTATTAGTTGATAATATTGTGTTTCAATGTTGTGGTTATACTGTGTTATACTGCCCCCAATTGGCCAAACAATTAATTACTGCAGGTTTAAAAACAGGTCACAAATATATACTTTTCAAAAAAGGGTCAGTCATTTCCTAAAAAGCTAGGCACTGCAGTTTTTAGTAAATGTTATTAAAACAGGAGTAAGTAATGCATTTGTTTGGGATACTTTCAGTCATGGATTAATACATATTCATTGTACTAGTATTTATGGTGACAGGACCATGTATGTGGCATTGACTAGTGCGTGTTTGTAGTGAAGAAACAATGTCACAAAGTTCAACAGTGTGGCTCGTTGATGTTTTTTTAAAATTTTTGGACAACAATGGAGCTCTATCGCAGAGATGGCCAAACCTTTGCAAACAACTGTATATCACCTGGGAAACTATAATGACTTAATTTTAAAACACCTGATCTGCTGAAGTGAGATGATGAGGGTTTTTTGGCAATTGTCGATCCTTTCATGTGTGAACATTTAATGTTTACCATCTATGAAAAATTAGATCAGCCTGAACCATCTATTAAGCAACACCAGAAGACCTTTGCGTAGACCGTGACAGGAAAATTTCATTTCATTTTTAGATGTAGTTTAACCAAATTACGGTCCTTTAAAATGACTCAAGAAGATGACAGAGAAAGAAAGAGGGAAGCAGTAGCTCCTCAAAATAGACAACATCCCACATGTTTGCATCATGTCCAGGATATATGCAACACTTCTTCCTTCCTCTGAAGAGTGCCACATTGGTTTACCATTCTACACAGACCTGCTGTGTGTGCTAAGAGGAACTTTATTTGGCCAGTCGGCCATTATGCATTGTATGGAAGGAAACAATCTGTGTTTTGTCTGGGCAGTTTTTTTTTTCCTTTTTTTGCTGCATCAGGCCCCCCTTTCCTGCCAGCCCGGGAGAGAAGAAGGGGTGAATATATGATACTTGTGAGATGGTCAGGCCTGATGTTAAACTCAAGTCACAAGCTGGGACTTAAAGGTAACTGATCCCAGAGCCTTATATACTGTGGTTGGTTTCTCTGACATGCCTTATGGCACCAACATCCTCTTTGTTCCATTGATTTATGATGGTATGAATATTATCTCAGTGTTAAGCCTTTTTGAAGGATTCCATACCTATGTGGTTAAGAAAAACAAACACGCTAAAATATCTGTTTGCAAGGTTGTGAGGGCAAATTTACATGTAAGGCTTTTTTTGAAGCCCACTCATTCCATTGCCTCTCAGCTGTGCCCAGCTATTCAAACTGTAGTTCTAGTAGGCATTTCCACTACATAATTACTAGTGTTGTGGATGTAAAAATACTAGTCCATCAACATCAGCTACAACTCAGTTCCCCCAACCACTACATGAGGTCAAGGGTTCAGGTTTTGGGTGGGAAAACTCCTGTGGCCTATTAGTATGTTCAGAAGAGGCAAAAATGCTACGACGAAAGGTTTTGTACATTGTTGGGAGGAGGTGGCGCTCCGGTAAATGTGGCCTGCAGAAAATGTGAGTGAGCCAAACAAAAGGAACATTAGTAAAAACTGAACTGCCCATACTCCCTGTGGTCTTTACCCAGTATGTTTTTCTTTTCCAAAATCACATTTCTATCCATAATTTTTTAATGCATGGAGGAATGTTAAAGATTTTTAAATGTCAGCAATGGTAGCAGACCAAACTGAATGCACAATTATGCTTTGATAATCAGAATGCCTTGTGAGTACTGACACACCATTCATTTCAAAGGGAAAATGCAGTGGGTGTACATTCTTTGAACCAGTTACAACAGGAAAGGGAAAAGTCTAAAAAGCATAAAAGAGAAGCTCAAAATGCTGATGACCAAAAGCTAAGACACGGTCATCCACTCCCTACACTCTCTGTCACTCACATGAGCTTTTAATCAGAAGATCCTCCGACTTCAATCAAATGATGGCATTCCTCAACGGCCTACTCATGACGAAGCTCTCAGAGCATCTGACCTCTAGACTGGCTGTCAATAGGGGATAACCTAGGAAAGGTCATGATCCCGGTTTGGGACTTACCCTGGACTCTTATACCCCAAGGAAGGCCACAATGCTGGCCTTCATAACAGACATCCCCTAGGCTCTGTGTGAGTTGATCATAATTCTTGCACTTCCAGAGTTTAGTGGGGCACATTCTGCCCTTGGGCCAGCAGCAGCAGGATGGGCCAAAGCTCTACTGGAGCAGTAGGTAACCTGACTCAGACACAGGTTATGTCCCTCTGATCTCAGTAGGCACGGATCTCAAAGCAGGAAGCCTTTGATGAAAACCTGAGCCGAGCCAGGGGAGAAAGGCACAACAGCCCCAGCCAGTGAATCGCTTTATTATGATGACCTGCCCTCAGAGGTCAAAGAGCAAATTGTGACGCACTGCAGTACTTCTTCAAATGCGTTCATTCAGTATACATTTCAAGTGGAATTTTGTCACATTCTATTACAGATTAACAACAACAATTTAGATTCACTCATGGCAGCATCATTAAGGAATAGTGAATGCAAATTGGTGGATACACAGTTATACAAAGTGTCTAGTTAGTGTTGATTAACCTATTATCACACTGGCACAGCTTTCCATCCTCTAAACTAGGTACACATTCAAAAAGATATTGAAGCTGGTAAACTTATAAATTTTTTTATATTTCTGCAAGTGTCTTTACCTGTTTGTCTAACCAAACAATGAAATACTGTTCATGGTTCAGTGGGAACCGGTGAACTGCTAAGTAACTAAATTCTCCCTCTAGTGGAAAAGAAGACTTACAGGAGGGGACATCATGGATCTGATTGAAAAAATAGATAAATGAGTGAAGATACATAAAGCAAAAGATTAACTTTCTCTATAAAGAACTATAAAATAAATGTAACTAAAGTAAATAGTTGCAGACAGCTGGATGAACTTAAATAGAAGTGTATCTGTTCTGTTAGATGCACATGACGGACAACTGAATAAAGTGACTGAAATGCCTGCTGTATAGTCAGCTTTGTGAAGCTGTGTTTAGGCACAGTGCTGCTTTGAGTTAAATGCTAATGTCAGCACGCTAACATGCTCACAGTAACAATGTTAAGGTGATGTATGGCAGGAAATGTCACTAGGTAGAGGTAGAGTTTTAACTTTGGTTCCAAGTTTAGATGAAACCAAAGTTCAAAGATGAAAACTCATGGGATCACAAAAATGATGACAACTTGTCCTTTTGAGAACAGCAACAGCAATCCATGCAACAGTTTTGGAGAAATTGCACTCTGAACTAAAAGTGCGAAACCCACTGGTGGTGCTATAGAAAAAGTAAGGGCATCACAAAAGTCATTAATATTCATCATTTCTGAAAACTGAATGTTTACAGAATTATGTGCCCATCCATCCAGTAGATGTCAAAATAATTCACTGGATAAGTGACTTTGACTTAATGATGCTGCTACTTAAAAAACTAAGGGGATAACTAAAGCTATAAGGAGTCATACTGTAGGAACCTTATCAAATTTCATGGCAATTAAAGTGTCAGCTTCATGGTAGTGCTTTAAGAAAAGTCAGTAAATAAGCAAAGGTCAGTAGGATCCAACCAACATTACAATCCCTTGAGCCATGCAACTTAGCATGGCTAAATAGAGCGATGCAAGATAATTAAAGCAGCGATCTGTCACAAATATGTGAAATAATGAGGGGGTGATAGTGTTCATGAGACTGTAATACTACTGCTTTTTCATGAACTTTCTTGAAGGACTTTAAAAAAAAGCTAGAAATTTCAGCGAAGTAATGCTGTGTCATTCTTCTGCATGACTAACTTTTTCAGAGTAGTGTAGATTGTCTTGTGCTGTGGGCCCATGAAAATCCTACTTGCACTTTAAAGCTACAGCATGAGCCCTTTACTGTAGGAGAAGCTATTTCCAAGCTTTCCAGATTGCATTTGTTCCATGTGGATCAGCTGAGGATCTTTCATCCACTTGACCCTCTGCCCCTCTGCACCTCTGATGAGTATTGTTTTGTCTGGTAGCAGCCATGGTGCAGGGTGCGAAAGTCACCAGCCAACAGCTGACTTCCTCTGAATGCCTTCTACTTAATAGGCATCAGCACTTCAGAGCCCTATAGTGAGATACTGGCCCACCTAGGGACGGCTGAACTGAGAGGAAGGGGATGCCACTGATAGAGATAGGATGCTTCCCTTTCCCCTCTTCTCCACATCTTTGACATCTTGGATAACAATGAGACCTCCATGATCGTGCTGCTTTAAATAGGAAGTGCATTCAGAGGGACACTTGCAATTTACAACACAATTGTAATCTAAGATGACACTGATAAGGGATAGGACTTACAACAACAGAGCTCGTGTCGCAATAAATACATTCTGTTATTTAGGACTACAATTGTCATTCTGTCCTCCATGAGGATATCTATGATATGTTGTAGCTCTAAGGTCGGTAAAGCAGAGACCTTGTCATCACAGAGACTGATAAAAAAAAAAAAACAAATTCGATGGACTTTTCCAACTTGGACAGATGTGCTATATAAACGGAAAAACATGTTTTTAATTTAAAAAAAAAATCCGTAGTAGACTTGATGAGGCCAGTTTATGGAAACTAATTGTTAAAGATCAGACAGGGTGATTTAAGTTTTTGCTCCTGATATTCTCTGTTCAGTGTAAAATCTTTGCATAATCTTTGAGTATAGCTGGATCAGATAGCTGAATATTTCTGTAAAGCTAAAATAATCAATATTGTTATTTGACCAACTGGTCAAATAATTATTTGTCAAATGAAAGATGTCACTCATAATGACAAACCCACAAAGGATTATCACCCAACTCTGCAGCTTCCCTTTTTAGTCTCTTTTAGGTCACTGTTTTGGTTTTACAGCCCGCAACTTTTGATTTGGTTCAGTCTCACCGCTCTCTTAACCAGGCAGCATTTTTAGCGAAAAAGCTCTGCACTGTATATTATCTGCCTTGCAACAAATGGTAGAAAAAGTAAGCAACTAGCAAGTAAACATAGTAGAGCATTTAGCAGCTTAAGGTACAGACATCTATCTTTGAAGTTGGTGGCGACCATAACAGAGCTAAAATGAGAGTGAATACTGGACTGACATTGATCACGTTACCAGAAAAACAATTCTAAATGACTGTTGCTCTGCCTCTGCTAGCTGCATAAACAGGCGATTGTTTGCTAACATGTAAGCCATACCAAAATCAAAAGGCCATATAATGACAAATGTGTGATTTTTAGTTTGAGCTAAAGCTAAAAAAAATGCAGGTTTAAGAGTGGGTGTCTCAACCTGTTAAAATTTCACTCAGTCTTTATTTTAATGCGTACATTTTGTGTTAAGTATTGTCAAGGAAAGAGGTCCATCCCTTCACTTTTCACATTTGGATGCACGGTACTGAATGTCTGTGCCCTTTTACAGCATGAAGTTGTACACCATTTCTCCTCATTTGTGTGCTTTGTCTTACCATCCATTTCTGCCTCACTAACCTCTTGTTCTCTCTGGTGAGACTCCTTACCCTGAGGCTGTTTTTCTCCCATCCTCTCTCCAAGAGAATAAGAGATTCCAGTGGCAAAAGCAATCAGTGGGCCTCACTTTTAACCAGTCCCCAGCTGAATTTGCTGTCAAATTAAAGGTGATTTGTTCTCTTTCTTTTAGAATTCTGCATATTTTATTATTATTTTTTTTTAATTTTATTATTATATTTACTTATACCCCCTTCCCATTACCTTATATCCAGTATCTCTCCTGCTTCCCACCTCTTAAAAGCTGTCTTCCTCTCTACACTAGCTCTCTCTTTCTCTCCTGATTTTTCTTTCCTCGTTCTTGCACCATTTTTTCTCTTTGGTCATCTTTCCTGTTTTATATTGCTGCATTGACGTATTTCTTTGGGGCCAGCCTGCCACTGTGAATTTTGGACAACATGCCATCTAGCTGTAGAAACTGCTTTGTATGTGTTTTGTGTGCGTGGTGTAGCCTTTTTTTACCTGGGTTTTCAGACTGAAGGTTTTCTTTTTTCTTGATCTACTCTTACATGTGGTGTGAAAAATCATGGATAAAAAGCACATCTACTGAGAGTTATACATTGCCTATTATTTAGCGGAGGATCAAAAAAGATACACTGAGGTATTCAGAGGAAAGATGGAGCTTCAAATCAAAACAAATGTTGCTCCTGCATTATTAATGCATATAAACTGCAGTTATCATACAGAGTAGCAATCTAAAGAGACATGACCCTAAGACAACAGAAACGAGTGTGCAAAAATTAACAGTTATTTACAACAACCAGTTTGAGGAATTGTTTTTAATTTTTGCTTTCATTTATCCTCCAGTAACTTGATTTGGATAAATGGGGTTAAAAGATGGGTTTTTTTGCAACCTGTCTAATTTTCTCACTTCTCATGATGCTGACTCAGTTGAGGATGCAAATTTATTGTAAAACTTTTATTTTAGTTTTTTTAAAATTGTTTCCATATTCAGACAATGATTAAAAACTGAAAGCACTGAAAAACAGTCACATACAGAACTCCAAAAGGATTAGTCCTAGATCCTTATCATAATGTAAATCATGAATTTATAAATGACAATAGATTGTAAGGCTTAATTTCCATTTTTTAAAAATTCAACATTTCATCAACAGTGGGTTTCTTATGACTGTTCCACATGGTTTGGCATTGTCATTAAACGTCTTTAAAGGAACAGTCTATAGACATTTTGAAAAATGCGCTTGGTCGCATTCCTGCCGATAGCAAGATGATGAGATCAATACCACTCTCAGACCTTTAAATATGAAGGTAAAACTGAAGTGTAAAAATGACAAGTTGTGGTTTTACTGGGGGATATGTGAGACTCCACAATTTGACTGTCCCTAGCCAAATAATCCAGCATTTGATCCAACATAAAACCACAACTTGTTTTTACACTTCTGTTTTTGTACAAATTAACCAAATGACACATTACACGTTTATTAGTGCTGGTGAGCATTTTTTTTTTTTTAAACAGAGTTAGGCTAGCTGTTTCCCCGTTTCCAGTCTTTATGCTAAGTCAAGATAACTGTCTCCAGGATTAACTTCACATTTTTTCTACTGATATGGGAATGGTATCGATCTTCTAATCTAACTCTGCCACAAAGCTAATAATGTAAGGGAAGAACGTATTTCCAAAAATCCCTCAGTTTTTCTTCAAAGTGGCTATAATCAATATTTTTATAATAACAACATATCAAATAACTATGCGAACAGAATGTCACCGGGTGAAAGTGGTCACTCATACTGATGAACCTGCTGTGGATTATCACCTGAATCTGCAGCTTTATAGTGAGATTCAGCTCATTGTTAAGTGGTCCACAACTTGACTATCAGTCTCGCTGCTCTTGTAGTGTCACTTTTGGCCACAGCAAGCAGCTGTTTTCGGTGAAAAAAAACTCACTATACACTGCCTGCTCAGCATCAAACAGCAGCACAGTTAGCGACTAGCTGGTGAGCATAGTGGAGCATTTAGCAGCTCAAGAGCCAAATATTTCCCTCAGGAGTTGGTTGAGACCAAAAATGGAGCTAAGAATTTGACTATTGAAGTGACATTCATCAGGTGGCCAGAAACAAGGCTCCAAATGAATGATAATGTTGCTCCGTAACTGCTGGATGTGTAAATAAACAACTGTTTGCTAACAAGTTTACCATATCAATTTAAAAGGTAATGATATGTTAACGTTGTTGTCACAACTTGTTTCTGCTGCCCCCAAATGGCAACAAAAAAAAAAGCAGTAAAGCGGTTACCTGCAATTATTTGACATCGTCATTGGTAGTCTTTTTTAACAGGTTATTTTTGCCTATATAGGCACTGCATTTTTGCAGTACAAAGAACCTATTTTTCATATCACATCATACTGTATGTGTATGCCCTATTTGTGCATACGGCCACTGGAGTTACAGTAATTATACTGGTGCTTGCCCTTAGTACTGTATTCAACAGCAGTCTGAGCACATGCCAAGCATGATTTCACTTGTAGCATACTAGTCTTACTTTCATGTGGCCTCCGGGGACCACAGACCATGTGATTTCAAAGAAGACACAACGAATAGATTTAAACAGAAAAAAGGAGATAGTTTATTTGAAATGTACAAAAGCTATATACACACTCATACAAACCCACACACACTGAGCATAGTAAAGTGAATGATAGCATACACACAAACATTTGAAGGGCTACTTAGAAATTCAACAAACATAATAAAACTGAGGAATTTGGAGGGCTAGTTCACCAGTCCTGTCAGAAGCAGGATTTCATTATCAAAGTCGGAGTCCCTTCCTTGACTCTTTGCAGTTCATCCAGAACCCAGGGGAGATATGGGGTAGAGTGAAGGGAGGGTGCATGAATGTGTTAATTAGGGTTGGATCTCTACTGAGAACACACAGAGGTACTTGTATATTCTTTTAGAGAATGCTGTTCATCAGACACAGGGATTCATGCGCCCTGATCGACTGACACAGAGGCACATCCTTGTCCTTCCCAATTATTTACCCTTATGAGATGGGACCATGGGGAGTTAATGCCTCTGATCCAGAGGGCAAAGAAGGAAATGCGTTCAGTGTTCATCAGTGCCATCCCCAAGAGTTCGGAACATGATCAAAAAGCACTTAATATCTGTTGACTACAGTATAATTTTGCACTACCACGAGTTTGAACTAGGGCTGTCAAATGCTCCATTTTGTAAAAAGCAATTAGTTACAAATTTATGTTTGAATGGTATTGCTGCACATTGACTTTCATCAAATTTAAAAAAAACACTTATACTTTCAATATGTCTAATGTAGGCAAAATGTGTTCAGAATCACAAATAAAACTTTATTCCAAAATCTAGATGTAATTGAAACTCAGCAATACAAAAAAAGTTGTGCACAAGAGATGTTGCTAAGGTAATACTTCATTGCAAGATACTTGTATTAAGTGCATATATAAACTGTAAAAGCAGTTAATGTTTTCAGTTTTTTTTTCATAATAAGTATGTATCAATTTCTACATGCATGATTTGCTGTTGGGCTCTGACTATGTTTCTTCAGTGCTTTCAGTACCAGCATGCTTGCCAGGGAAGTGAAAAGATAAGACACTCTAGTTCTGTGATATTTGCCTGCAAAAGATTACATACATTACTATAGATGTCCTTCTGAATCATGTGATTTAAATCTGACCAAAAATAAAAAGTTCATCTTTCTTATTCATTTCCATTTTCATTTCAACTTTTTCATTTTCAATTCAACTTTTTTTATAGTGTGTGTTCCAGGTTAGCACTGCAAGTCTCTTCACATATCTCACATATTGAATTGTGCATATAGAAGGTACAGCAAACTGTAGCTTAGCCTTGTGAAGATGTGTTTTGCAATCCTGAAAAACAAACATACATAAATGCTGGTGTCATTTAAAAAAAAAAATCCTTTCTGAATTAATAGTAGTTGTTCATTATACTGTACCTTTGACAGCCCTAGTTCAAACATCAAAAGTCTATAGCATAATTTAAAGCAAGTACCATACAGTATAATCTATGCACATAAAGGTCTTCATGAGAAAATATTATCTGATATCTACATATCAGAACCATTTCCTGGTAACTTTGTTTTCATGTCATACTCAAACACTCAGCCTTGATGTCCTCAGCAAGGCACTATGTGAACTGCTTTCAGTGCACCACTTTCTAAAGGGCTTTAACACCAGCAAATACTGAATGGCAGTTGTTTGTAGATGCATTTATATACCCTGCGCTATCATATATTTGTAGCAAAAAGTATGGCTTTTTAACAAATGATGATAGAAAATGGTCCTTAACCCTAACTATACTTACTATTCAATTTTAATGTAACATATTATAATCTGAAGCGAATATTACAAGATAAGCATATTACTATGAACAGTGAAGTAAAAAATGCATGAAATAACCAGTTTTGCATTGTTCAATCAGTGCTTTCTGTTGTAGTCCATATATTCCTGATGTAGAAATGGTAAGAATGGGTCGATAATGAGGTGTTTGATTGCTCTCAGCTTATCATGTTGAGGAACTTGCTTTCTTCAGCCAAAGCTGTGAGCATGGAGTTCATGTCACCGATGGCCATGTTGCCAATCCCTGCTGGTACAGATGCGAGGGTGACAGAGTTGCGAGGGGTTGTCAGACGTGAGGAGCTCTGGGAGAGGCTCTGCAGAAGGCCAGGACTCAGGGTGCCCGACATTAGGCTGGAGTGGTCTCCATCATCTAGCATGGTGTCAAAGTCAATCTGGGCATGCTCCGTGCCACCAGATCCACCAGTAGAAGAATCCACTGTACTGCTGGAGACCTGGTTGACTCCTGGTGAAGCCATATTGGCTGCTGCAGTGTTGTTGCTGGCAGGAACCTGGCTGACACAGGGGGACATGGGGGTATCAAAGCTGACAGAAGTTGGCTCAAACATATGAATCTGACCTGTGTAGAACACAGCAGAGTGTGGATTTTCAGAGTTGCTGTTGTGGGCCACTGACCCACTGGGCCTCTTTGGGCTTGCTTCTGAGGTGTCATTACCATTGCTCAAATCAGTTGACTTGGGTATTCGGCTTGGTTGCATCATACTAGACCCTGTGTAATGCCTGGCATTAGACTTGGGCTCTGTGGGAGGCCGGGGTTGTAACATTCCTCTGCCTCCATTGTGTATATTGTGCTGCTGCTGGGAGAGAACATTGTAATTTTGCTGCTGATCCACTTGGTTCATATGAGAATACCCATCAGCCTGTGTCCTTGCTCTGTAACTTTGCAGTTCTGGATCTGCCATACTGTTGCAGGTAGTTCTCACGCTAGTGCTCCCAGCTATAGAATTTGGGATTGCCTCTTGGCCATACCCTTGCTGAGGACTCATTTGCTCACTAAAGTTTACATTATTGCATTGTCTCTGTTGCTGAATCTGCTGGTGGGTAATGTTCATAAGCCTCTGGCTGTTGTGGTTCGCATAGCCCTGCATAGATATATTCTGACTTGTAGGCACTACCTGCTGGTTGCTGCCCGGGCCCTGACCTTGTGCCTTGAAGGATCCAAAACTGTGCCTCTGCTGAACAACAGCTAGGTTCCCCCTGAGAGGATGCTGCTGTCTGGAGAGCTTGGTCGTGGTGTCCACAGTCCCTGAGCTCACCTCATTCCACTGCACGGGCATGTTATTCTTGTTCATGTTGTCTGATGGTGCTGAGAAGGGTAGATCCTGATTAGACTGAGTCATGGTGGCATCCACCATGGCCATCCTCCTCTGCGCATAAAATGATGCTGGTGGGGGCATGCCTGTCTGGTAGCCCTGAGTCTGATTGTTGGAATGATAGTCCACTTGCCCCGAGTTGTGACCTGAGAGGCCAGAATTCTGGGATCTGAGATACTGCACCACATCATCTGGGAGCACCATATCATCCTCCCCACTCTGCTCTCCCCCATACATTATCCCATCTACTGACATGTTCTCCATGGCTACATTCTCAGAAATGCTAGGTGGTCTGGGGGTAAATGGGTAGCGTTGAAGGCTACCATCAGAGCGAGTGTAGCCCTGCATAGCCAGTGCCTGGTGGCGTTCTGCAGCAGATGGACCATTCATGGGGCTCATGCTATTCATGCTGTTATAGCGCTGGACCCTTGGAAAGGAGAGATGGTCGAGTGTGGGACGACGCACTGGGTCACTAGCACGGCGTGGAAGGTTGGTGGGTACCTCATGGGGCATCATGCTCTGGGTGCCATATCCAATGTCACTGCAGCGCCGGGGCGCAGTTCCAGAGGGTAGCTGATGGAATGGATGAGATGAGCCGTCATGAGACTCACTGTACAATGCCATGCGGGTCCTCAGGCTCATTCGATCCATATTAGGGAGAGGAGTAGGTGGAGCTCCACCAATGGCAGCAGCGTACTTTGCCTTTAGCCGATAATGCTGAGCAGGTGTCAGACTAAGGAGGCTTGGGAGACCTCCTCCACCTCCTCCACTGACACCACCACCTCCACACTGGCTGGCCTCACTGGAGCGGCGAGACAGATCAGTGGAGATTGGGTCATAGGAGTCAGCCGAACTGATATTGTTATGGCGATTAGCACCAAACTGGGATGCCTCACTGGAGCGACGACTGGAATAGCAGGGTGAAATACCAGAGGAGCGCCGACTCAAGGTGTAAGCTGAACTGGTGGTGCTGGTGGTACTGTCACGCCGCTCATTCAACTGGTTCAAAAGTGTTATTTCACATGAAGACAGGTCACCCATGCGTTGGCTGGGGTGCAGACCACTTAAGTTACTCATCACATTGGAGTTCTCCAGCAGGGACCCTGGCAGATACAGGAAGTATTATTACATAATGACACCAACTAATGACATATTTACAATTATTTACTATTATAGGCTGAACATTATTGTGTATGGCTGTTTGAGTATATTGGACTCACGCTACTAAAAAATAATGCCCTCTTGCACCTTCACTTCACAGTTAAGCATTTTGCCTTAAAAATGGCAACACACATTTCCTCAACCTTCCACACTTACCGACTGCAGGTATGGGAGGCAGCTTCATGCTGTTGCGTTGGCCCTGTGGTGGCTGTGGTGCAGAGTTGACCCAGGGGCAGGAGTCTCTCACTGTCTTCAGCCTTTCCTTCTTGATGTTTTCCAGCTTGATGGTGACCCTGCCACCATGACCTGCGGTTTTCCTTAACTGAAGGCCCACCCCACCCTGCTGTCCCCCAGCGGGAACAGTGGAGTCAACCATCGGGCACTCATCCTGTGCACTAAGGTCCCCGAAGCTGCCCCCGCTGTGCATTGCCATCTCTACCCCACTGTCGTTGTTGTTGGCGCTGCTGAGAGGCGATGGCTCACTGCTACATGACGAGTGGCCGCCAGGACTGGACTGATATGTCTAGAGGAGGACAGCAGGGAGGAATTTGATATAGGTCTAATGAATCAAACAATAGAAGTGGTAGTGGTAATGGTATTGGTTCGTCGTTTAATTTTCCCATAGTAAATAAATATTCTGCCAAACCTTGATAACGCTGATAAGAATTTGCTATCTGCATATATGATGTGAACGAACACAAAAAATAGTGAAATAAAGTGAAATTTAAAAATATAAATGAATAAAATAAATAAATAAAACCTACAGTCTCATGCCAAGTTCAGAGAAGTCCATTATGTATTCTTCAATATTAAATAATTACCACAGTTAAAAATTCTGATTGTAATGGTGTTTTGTAATAACTAATGTAGGACTATAGTTCCAGAATCTAATCAATTATAGATGGCTTTGATTTATTTACAACAAGAAAACAAGTGGATAATAGATGAGTTCTGTGAGCAACAATCCAGCAGCAACAGTAATTCAAACTGGCCCAAAATGAACTAAATTCTTGATCACAGCTTGATGCTGGCACTATTTGTTCAGCACACATACTAAAACAGTCCCCGCCTTTGCATATTAATGTGACAATGACTTTTATCATTGGCCGACAACAGAGGCTACTGCCATTGATTTTGTGTATAGGAAAATCCAGTTTAATGGCAGTGTGTGGGAACGTGTGTCCCTGCACATGAATATATGTGTGTCCTATATAGAAAGGAACTCTTATAAATGCGTGAAAATGGATTATCATGCAAATAGCCATTTTACATCAAACAAGAATCCAACTTGTGGCATGAAACATGAGAAAACATTTGCTTATCTCCCATGCTGAGTTGAAAGAAGACAGAGAGACAGTTTGAATGCTCACCTCAGGGAAGACTGTCCATTAGGAAGGTTATAAGGGAGAGAGAGAAGCAAGTTCAAGCAACAACCAGAGGGGTGAGTTAAGAAGAATGCAGGCAGTGCTGGCAGTAGACATTTAACTTCAGGGCATTGTTAGTAAAATGGAAAACAGTGAGGAAAATAAGTCTGTGTCTCTCTTTGTTGGTTCTTAAACAGAGAAAGACATACGATTATAAGATCATATTTTAACAGGTGACACTGACAATTAGATGATTAGTGCTGCAAGTGGTAGAATTCCTTCAAGGTGCAGTCATTGTAATCACAAAGACTAATTCAGTAACAGTGATTTTCCTGCACACAAAATTTTCATGAGCTATAAAAGAAATGTGTGGGGTGACGTTTTTGATTGATGTGATCAGAACAAACCATAGCGGTCTCTGTCTTGATAGATTTGATTTGTAGGCAGTCTTCCACTCCTCTAGAGGTGCTGTTGGCCTCAATCTTGCCGTCCACGCCTCTTGCACCGTGCCTGGAATTTGCGTCATTCTCCCCGTTGCCTTTGGGTGGCTGCTGTCTTGGAGGAGCATCGCTACGTTGTTTCTTGGTGACGTGGGCTTCTGGTCCGTGTACTGTCTTAACATGCTTCCTGAGAGAGCTAGGGTCCGTGTAGCGCTTGGTACAACCTGGGATCTTACACACATATGGTTTCTGCCAAGAGGGATTTAAGACAATTCTTATTGTAGGAAGGAATTGTGACTCACTCAGATGTGGATGGAAAACAGTATACAATAGAAAAGCTCATCACAGAAAAGCAACAACATATGAAGATTTGATTTTTCAAATGCATCTTGTCCTATATTAGGCATACATAAATTGAAATTTGGATATATAAATGATAGGTTTTTGTGGTGGCATTATGCAACATCTAAAACTTTCATACAACAAAAAGAACAATTATAATGCCATATATAAAAAAAACATATAGAAATGATAGCAAGGGGATTGGAGGCATGGCCCTTCTCACTTTTCAGAAGCCTAACTTTGCCCCCCTCACTTTTCACGTTTCATGTTGATTTTCTTAGTATCTAATGTCTCTGTACATTGTCCTCTTACTGTCCTGCCACCATAGTGCAGGTGAGAGAAGATCTGTGTGGATACAGATATCGAGCAGTAAGCTTTAGGAGCAAAAGCCAGCTTTGTGCCCTGGTTTTTGCCGCTCAGGTGACATACAGACTGCCCTGCCTTACTGGAAAAGGTTGTTGGCGCTGGATGGAGCCTGAGTGGTATACCTGTGGGGACTCCTCAGGGTGGAATAAAAGTATGGTACTGACAACTATGTTTTTAGGTTAATATTTTATTTCAATATTGTCTTGAAAAGACACTAGAATTAAATATCACTCAAAGATTTGACAGTAGAACACAATGGTCTTTGTAGTAAAGAAGTAAATATAACATTATATTACAAAGTGTCAGATGTACAGTATGTATAATATGAAAAAACAATGAGTAAAAACAATGAGTAAAAACAATGAGCAATGTTCATTGTGTGTGTGTGTGTGTGTGTGTGTGTGTGTGTGTGTGTGTGTGTGTGTGTGTGTGTGTGTGTGTGTGTGTGTGTGTGAGAACATACCTCGTTTGAGTGTGTGCGGTTCTGGTGCTTGGCCCGGTCTGAGGCATTGGAGAAGGCCTTGTTGCAGCCCTCATGCTCACACACATACGGCTTCTCTCCGGTGTGGGACCTGAGGTGGGTCTTGAGGTTCTCCAGGCGAGAGTAAGCTTTGGAGCAGCCCTCAAACTGCCGACAGAAAGACAGACAGCCGGACAGATAGACAGTGAGTCTGACTGCCTGAGTGCTGTAATTTTGTCTGCAGCTGGTTAGAGAAAAGAGCTGGGCAACAAAAAAAAAAAAAAAAGCTCTGTGTGTTTCAGTTTTCAAATGTAATCTGCTCTTGGACTCTTGCCCACCTACTGTGGTTTGCCACACAAAAGCAAAGCCCTGCTACACTTTGGTAAAAAGGGCTATTATGTTAAATATCTAAACTAAGTGTGAGGTGTGGTAGAGTGCTTTGTCTGGTGTGCTTTGCTGAGACAAAGAAAAGTCTGTGTTTTGCCTTTGTATTCACTTGTACTATACAAGCTATAATTTGGTATTCCTTCTGAGCAGTTATTGTGAATGTAATTGGCTGTAAAATTAAAAGAGAATCAAATTAAACTAGTTCAGAAATGGGATACAAAAGTCAGAAGATTCCTGCTTAAAAGATGAAACTAATGGGGAGTTAGAGTGTTATGAGAAGATGCATGTGGGATTTGTACAGAGAATATACAGCGTGGTCTTAATAAGGACCCTTGGCCCCCTGCTTGTCTGCAGATTTTAATTACATGCCCACGCTGTCAATCAGCTTTCTTAACTCGCTCCTTTACAAGTCATCTGTTTTAATGCATTCACAAGAGTCTTTGAGCGAGCTTTGAAGCCAAGAAAATAGGCCCTTAATTTGATCCTCACATAGCAAACGACGGCTTCAGAAAACACCCATTATTTATTGACAATGAAATATCACTGGCTCTAAACACAAAGACAATCACACAAACTTTTTTTCTCAGGCAAAGGGAAGGGCTGCAGGACAGAGTCTGTATGTCTGCTAATGTGGCTGAATAACATCCAAGTGCCATTTCTAGTTAACCAGTGAACTAGTCAGATAAAGGGACAGTAACCTAAATGATGTAACGGTGACATAACTGCTAGGGCTCCGAGACTTTAAATTTAGAACAAAAATCCTGTATTACAAACTGGAGGCGTGGAGAAAAATATGGGCATTCAGGTAGGGAGGGTAAAACAAAGTCACTGCTGGTTGCATCATGATAAATGTAGGATCCATTGTTTTTGACTAAGGGTCAGGACTCGGCCTCTGTTGCTTCGATTTTGACTATTCTTTTTTAATCTGTCTTTTGCACGTCCCCAACCTTTAAGAAAGTGTGATAGTAAATTGGTGGAGTTCCACTTACACAGCAGTCAGTCACACATTGGGTCAGGTGATCCTGTGCTCAGTTAGTTAACCAGCTAGTCACAAACAGTTTATTACAGTGTTTCATTGTGATGGGAGGTTCTCACTGTGCATTTATGCGGCTTCTCCCCTGTGTGTCGCCTCATGTGGACCACCAACATATACTGAGCCTTGAAGGGCTTCTGCTCCCGTGAACACTCCTCCCAGCGACACACAAACTCCTTCTTCTCACCATGGATGTGGTCATTGTTGATGTGCTGAGGAGACAGCATGTCGAATTCAATTCAAGTCATTATCACAATGTATCATAACATGTGCCTGTGATACAGGGATATAAATGTGACTAGACACCAAGTGTGTGTGTGAGACATCAAATTCTTTTTCCCACCAGAAGATTCTCCCTGTGTATCTTCTGGTGCATACATGCACACACACACACACACACACACACACACACACACACACACACACACACACACACACACACACACACACACACACACACACACACACACACACACACACACACACACACACACACACACACACACACAAGTTGTGATTGACAGTGCCATCCATTATGGATGACAGTTATTATGCATCTGTAAACTAGAGACAATCACATTGAAAGCACTGTCTGTTTTTTCAGGCTGTGTGTGTTAGTTTCTAAAGGAAAAGGAAGTTCCTCAGATCCCAGTAAAAGTGATCAGGAAGCGGATTTTGTGACAACCTTGCATTTATCTTCGATTCTCCTTACTTTTAACAGGTCAGGAAGTTGCTGACTTTACATCAAGTTTCCTGTGTGATTCTTAAACTTAAATTTTGAATTAGGTAGTCTAGTAATTTCAAACAGACAAATTAAATTGCAAACCTAAATGTGAAATCTCAGAGCATTCTTTTTGAGATGATCTGTCTACACTGCAAAATTTTACATTTCTGTGTAATTCCAGCATGTATTCCACCTTGTAGGAATTCGTCATGTTTGAAGAATTTCTTGTCTTGTTAAAATTATTAATTTGGAGGAGGCTGTCAGTTGCTCCTGCTACACTGTGTAGATATGCAAGAGAATGACATACAGAATGACCCACAGTACCTTCACAGTTATCTTAATTATACCCTCAGATACAACAGGCGTTTATCAAACTCAAACGACTTATACTGCAGACACACACACACACACACACACACACACACACACACACACACACACACACACACACAAGTTGTGATTGACAGTGCCATCCATTATGGATGACAGTTATTATGCATCTGTAAACTAGAGACAATCACATTGAAAGCACTGTCTGTTTTTTCAGGCTGTGTGTGTTAGTTTCTAAAGGAAAAGGAAGTTCCTCAGATCCCAGTAAAAGTGATCAGGAAGCGGATTTTGTGACAACCTTGCATTTATCTTCGATTCTCCTTACTTTTAACAGGTCAGGAAGTTGCTGACTTTACATCAAGTTTCCTGTGTGATTCTTAAACTTAAATTTTGAATTAGGTAGTCTAGTAATTTCAAACAGACAAATTAAATTGCAAACCTAAATGTGAAATCTCAGAGCATTCTTTTTGAGATGATCTGTCTACACTGCAAAATTTTACATTGCTGTGTAATTCCAGCATGTATTCCACCTTGTAGGAATTCGTCATGTTTGAAGAATTTCTTGTCTTGTTAAAATTATTAATTTGGAGGAGGCTGTCAGTTGCTCCTGCTACACTGTGTAGATATGCAAGAGAATGACATACAGAATGACCCACAGTACCTTCACAGTTATCTTAATTATACCCTCAGATACAACAGGCGTTTATCAAACTCAAACGACTTATACTGCAGACACACACACACACACACACACACACACACACACACACACACACACACACACACACACACACACACACACACACACACACACACACACACACACAATGTTTCTGAAGAGACACGCACTTCAAAACTCTCATCCCATGCACCATGTACAAATATCCACACACCCAGAGGAACCACTTCATTTCCTGAGGACATCCAGGCCCACAATGCTCCACTTATGTGGCCACTTCTTCACCAGTGAAAAAGCTCAGTGGTTGATGATTCTGCTGAGATCTATTTTGGGTGAAGGAGGAGGAATGGAAACAAGTGTGTGGCCCAAGTGTAGGCTTCTATTTTCAGGTTACACTCTACTGTGAATCCATAATTTGGGGGCTCTTGAAACAGGATTACTTTGGTTAAGCAGAAGCCAGGAAAACCCACAGGTGTGTGTTTTTTTTGCTGATATGGTGAGAACCTTCACTGAAACCCTGGATGTGTCTAGGGAGATACTGTCAGGAGTTTTTGTTGAGAGAATGCCTATTACACCCCAAAGATTTTCTGTTTTTTATAAAGTTGATGGAAAGCAAATTTAAGAATGTGTTGGCCTCACACTGTCCATCCACATCCGAGATCAAATCACCAATCCACTGCTAGTCGACTCGGTAATCCTGGCAAGCTTTCACAGAGTTTGTGGCTAGGGAGCTGGAGCTGGGGTAAAAGTTCTTAAAGTTAACTCTGGTACTTACTTGTAGCAGGATCAGAGTCCTGCTACACCAACTCCGATCAGTCTCTGCATCTGTGGACCTGACACATGCCTCTCCTGCCACTGCTCTGAGATGACTGATGTCAAGTCAGAAAGTGGAAAGCAAGAAGAGAAGTTGGCCTGGAAAAGGGGGGAGCATGAGGTTCCACAACTCCAGAGCTGCTGGCATGATGATGGATTTATGACCAGCCCTCTGTGCTTTAGGGGTTGGGGGTGTTGCTGGGAATGAGAGGTTAGGGGTTAGGGGTCATGGGGCTGAGGGGTGGTGGGGCACAGCTGCAGGGCTTGGGCCTGAATTTGGCGAGAGCCCGCAGGCTCATTAATGTTGCGCGTGTCGACCCAACAGGAAAGGATCAGTTACTGGACTGTTCTCTGACTGGACTCAATCAGCATGGATTTAATGAGTAGCAGAAGAGTTGTTTGAACTTTTCCCTTTCTACACAACAAAGTGCAGCAGTTCTGATGGCATTGTTTGGACTTTTCTTTCACTAAAGCAAAGAAACCTAATAATACTGATGACAGGAATGTTGTCCAGAGTAGCAAATGAAACATGTCTGCGAATGATTTGACATTACACAGGTTGTATTTTCAGTGGAATAGGGTTGAAACTACTAATTATTTTCGTTATTGATTAATCTGTTTTCTAATCTACTTTCTCGGTTAATTGATTAATAGTTCTGTCAATAAAATTTCAGAAAAAAGCGACAAATATCTGTTAATTGTGTTATTTCCCACAGCGTGAGGTGACATCTTCAAATGTCTTGTTTTGTCCAACCAACAGTCCAAAACAACAAAATCAGTTTACCATCATTTATGACAGAGAAAAGCATCAAATTCAAGTTCAACATTTGATTTGTTGATGTATTAAAGTCAAAGGTTTTTACAGAGGGGATTTGGGATTTCTCTTTTTATCACTCCATAAATCAGAAAATACTGTCAACAGCAATAAAAAAAATCAATTTTCACCTGTTTTTCTCCTTAAGTATAAAGACAGGAATAAAACTGGAAAGTTTGGTTTATGTAAGTGTGGCAGAAGTGGAGATTTCTGGCTCAGCGTATGAGAAAAAACTCATTTTGAGAAAATTGACTTTAAAGGTGTGTATTGTAATTAAAATCTATGGATAAAAATAGAAAAAGTGTAGTAAAATAAACACCTAAATGTGTATTTTGTATGTTTTCTTTCCACTAGTCTGAAAGAAGACATGTAATGGAAGCAAAATAGCCCAAAATCTCAAAATTGACCAGTACATGAAAAAAATAATGTTTTTGCATGTGGTGTCTCACCTTAAGTAGCACTTTTCTATTCTAGCAACCACTCATTCACCCATTCACACACTGATGGTACAGAATCAGGGGTAGTTAGGGGGGTTCAGTATCTTGCTCAAGGACACTTCGACACACTCCTGTGAGGAGCTGTGGATCAAACCAGGAACCTTTCAATTACTAGACCATGTCTACCTCCTGAGCCACGCTGCTATACAGTGGAATTTCCAGTTTTGAGGTCTATATACTCTTTCTGTTAGTGGGCTGTAATAAAAAAGTCAGCAGTGTCTGTCACTGAGAAAGTCTCCGCAATAACCAAAAGGACAATAAGCTTGATACTCACATGGACAAGTTGGTCCTGGGTGTCATACTCCTTGGTACAGCCCTCCCAGTGGCAGTTGGTTTCATATATGGCCTCAGGCTCCTGCTTGCACTCATCTTTATCCACATCATCACTTAAGTCCAAGATCCCTCCACCATGGTCCTGGAGAAAGGGGACGGCACTTTATGTCAGAAAGGGGCTAACAAACAGTACAGATGTGTGTATCCATTAGTGCACCTAAACGACTAGAATAAAAACATGCAAACACTGTGTCTTTTACCTAAATCTGTGGTCAATATGTTAGGGAAGCATTCTGAACTATTTTGCATCTGTCTTATCTTATCTGTTTCTTAATCCTAAGGAGTTGCTGCTTGAACTCCCTGCATAACAACACCTTTTGTCATTAATTAAAGCTGCATTTTTATTCACTATCTATAATCAATTGGAGCCAAATTAGCAACTGCAGTTAAAGAGAGGACTATTTTCCCACTGTAAGAAGCTGAAGCTGTGATGGACATAGCTAAGTTGCGAGAAAAAATCTATGCAGTTGATTAGGATTTTTTGAAGGTCAATACAGATCCAAAAATGAATAATGCTACGTTTGCATTTGCATTTTTCTACTTACTTTCTATCTGATCTCTAATATTTCTACTTATGTCCACTATTTTTTGATTTTCTTACCTGAGAGGACGGTGAGATGGGCAGTGGACCTTCTGCTTCCATCTTAACTTTTGATCTCTTGGTGGTCAGTGGATTGACTGTGCTGCTTACTGCTGGGTCTCCATTGGCATTCTGAAAGACAGATAAGACCAGAGACAGGGTTGAAGAGACACGCTTGCACTGTAGTGGAAATGATTTTCTGGATGCCTTTATGAGGCAGAAAAGGAGGCACTATAATAATTTAAATCTTTTGTCATTCATGCAATCTGTGCCATTCCCTTCATTCATCACCTATCAGTGAATCATTCCATTAGTCCTTACGCACACCTACCTACCCATTCATCTTTCCATGCATCCATTTGTCCTGCTACTTATTCACCTATTAATTTAATAACTCTTTCAATTAATTAAACTGCCACATTCTACTACTTTTCACACAGTCATAACAGAGAGCGGCTAAAGGGGAATCAGATAAACAAGTCACAAAGATACCATGCGATTGTTTTTGGCTTGGCAAACAGCCGCAAAGAGATGTGAGGAGTCATGGCAGGCACCATGGCCCGTAAGTCAGACTAGGACCTGTCGCTGAGACTAATCAGTCTACTAATCAGTAGACTGCTTTATGATCGCCAAAGGCACAAGAAAATATTAAAGAAGAGGAGTTATTACCCCCTGTACAGAATGGGGGTGGGGGTGGGGTCGGGGGCTGCGGAGGGAAGGGGCTTTGATCTGCCAACAGATTCTCAAAAAGACAGAAAGACAAAGACTCAGAGGGCCTGTTGAAGCTCTAATGTAGATGAAAAGAAAGGAAAGATATAAATGTGTGTGTGTGTGTGTGTGTGTGTGTGTGCGTGTGTGAGTATTGAGGTTCATTGGAGGGGGTCCAATATTAGAGGGGGGTCTCCTAATCCCACCCAGACGCTACAGTGCAGTTGAGCATTTCTGGCAGCCTCGATGATTCATTCAGTGGCTTGAAACCAAAAGGGAAATATGGTTGTGATCACTGTTGAAATGAAACAGATTGCGTTTTTGTGTACGTGCATGAATTGGGGGTGTGTGTTTGTTTTTTATCTGTGTAAGCGTATCCAAATGGGTGCACATATATACTCCTGGATACTTGGATACTGTTGGTGTATGTCAGTAGACACTGTTCTGAAACAGAGCTAGAGGCGGCTGATAGCAGTGTGAGGTGGGGTGGTTCACTGAGTGGGAAGTTTACATGTGGTGTATACAGTGGGCTGATAAAGAGAGACAGAGGAGACAGTAGGAAGTAGGACAGATGGAACTGGGAGGGAGTCTCCTGCATATTTCTGACCTGATATACAGTTTACAAAACATACTTCATTCACGAGAACTTGTACATTCAGGCTACATTTACTGCACAAGCCATCATCAATTCCAAATAAATGCCGAAACAATCAGTCGATTAGTTGATCAACACAAAATTTTGATAATCAAATGATTAAGTCATGTATGGAACAGAACAAGCCTAACATGCTGGTTCCAGCTCCTCAAACGTGATCACCGTCAGTTCAAAATTATGTTTTTAGGACAATTTGCAAAATTAGCAATCTAAAGATGTCAGCTTTTGGTTCTGTGAGCTTGTAACTGCATTTATCAATTCCAAATTATTGTTAGACTACATGCTTTAGCAATTACATGAATAAAATTAATCAGTATTGTAAATCATTATAGTTTCAGCTCTACTCTAAAAGGTTGCTTATAGTACATGACCGTTCATATAACGTTCACTTGTAGGCTGTACCTGAGCTGAGAGCGTGCATAGAGCGACAGCGGCAAAATACATAATTTTCAGCTCCAGAATGGGTCATTGAATTTTGTCCTTGTCCTTATAAGAGAGGAGACAACCACTTAAAGTATTTTGAATAGAAAAGTTCATAACGCCAAAGATTGCAGTTGTAGGACACATATCCTGCACCTTCCCCCCAAAAGCCAATCATCTTCTTTACAACAGCTGAACAGGAAACATATCGAGCCAATCGTGTTGTTGCACTGAAATAAGTGAAACCTTGGGCATGCGTGGTAGAAGTATAACCTTTGGAAAATAATTTTTAAACCTTATTTTGGGGCAGTTTTTATGTCCCAGTGACCATGGACAGTGAAGTTATTGCTCTCTCCCTGTTCATTTAGATAGGGGCCTGCTCTTGTGAACCAAAAGTAACTGACCAGGGGCGTTGCCAAGATGGCTGCCGAGTGGCAACACTCTCCCATAAAGACTTTGTCCTTACACAATCAAACAATAAAATAGGTCAGAGATTTCATGATTTTTTTCCACTGATGTGTGTCATTGTTTTTAAAGCCAAATTTAGCTCAGATCCTCAACATTACTGAGTCGCTCCCAACATCTCATCATTCTTCCAGTGATTTAAATATGTCTGGATTCGTTGACATTGACGGCTGTGTCTTTGGTTGAAAAAACAACCAAGACAATCAGAGTTTTACAAGTCGAATTAAAAATGGGGTTGTCGTCTCTCCCTGTACCACAGCCAGAAAACTAGTAACAGAGAAATGACCACAAAAATGGACACATTTGTCATACAAAAGTTATAAGAGTTGTCACCAGTAAATGACTATTACGTTTTTCTCTACGTATTGTCATATCAACACTGGCAAGATTCCCTTTTACACATTACTCAGCAGTTACCTGCCCTCGAAATCAAGTTTAGCATATTTTTGTATGGCTTTGATTAACATTTATGCACCTTACATCTGTTCAAATTGATCAGAACACATCGCCTCTATTATATGAAAGTGAAAAATCATCTGATTGGTAGCAGGAGTTATTTCAGAAAGCCTTAATCTAACCCACATGTATGCATCCATATAAATTGGATCCGAGGCAAGAATGACTGAAAGAAAAAGGGTATATGCATGTGAATCTGTGCACATGTTATTAGTATACAAGTGAAACATTTGTTTGTAGAAATGCACACATTCCTACCTGGTTTGCCTCAGAGTTGGAGCTGTTGTGAGAGGTGGACATAGGTGAAGCAGTGAGGGGGTGTTGGCGAACAGAGAAAGAGGATGGTGATGGTTGAATGAGAGGAGGCGTGTGGCCGAAGGCGTTGAGACCCCTCTGCTGGGACAAAAGCTGCTGGTATGCCACTGGATTGATGGGATGAGGGAAACTGAACGAGGGGCTGGGCAAGAGGGAAAAGGAAAGTTATCTCGTGGAAAATATGAATGGAGTTTTGTCTGCTTGATAGCCTTCAAATAAAACCACAGTAAAAAACAGTTACATCGCTATTAACTCCATATGATTTAGTCTAAATGTTAAGTTTTTTCTGCATTAGCCCTAGCTGCCAAGTGATGGCAGGTAAGATACTAGCAAGCTCCAAATATAACATTGTTTAGATGTTGATTTAACGTTAACAACGTGATTTAAAGTATGCCATCTACTTGTTTTACAGTTGACTGAAAACCAGTCTGCTTAGCTGTTAGCATTATACAAACAGGGGTTATGGGACAATGACACACTCCAAAAATGTTGATTGTATTGGTTGAACACAAAGTGACTTTCAAAGTTCAACAATGAGAACCCTGAACTGCAAGTTTTTCAGGAGCTTGATGTATAGTGGCATTTGTTGCTGGAAACGGACTTCTGAATGTGTAATTCCCGCTTTTGGGAGGTGTTGGTGAAGTCAGTATGTGTGCAGGTTATTTAAAAAGAGTATTACTTTAAAAACATGATCAATGTCAACGGCAATTCCACATTGTTAGTTTACTGACAGTTACTGAAACAAGATATTTAGGAATTTACAATACCTTAAGTTGCTTTACTGGATAATATGCAAAAATTAGACCTGACGTTTGGTCATAGATAAAATCTAAACTGACACTTTCAAATATGCATGCACAAATGTGTATCTGCCTGTAAATGTGTGTATTCTTGTGTGTGAGCATTTGCTAGATATGTAAGCATGGACTCCGTCGATATACCTGATCCCTCCGACTGAAAGGTGCCCATAGGAGCTGCTGGCGGCTGAGCTGGAGCGGGAGTTGTTGATGTAGGCCACTAGGGAGTTGGGCGAGGTGCGGATCATGGTCTGCAGGTCAATGCTGGCATCTGACAGCGGAGAGATGGACAGTGCCCTCTTCCTGCTCAGCCGGGGTGTCAGCCGTGGGCTAGAAAAACGTGATACTGGACACAGAGACACAATAGGATGCTACCTCAATGGACAACTTCAAAAGAAATCAACTGCATGCAAACAAATGTATATATGATATGTAACATGCAGTATTTAGAATCTTCAGACACTGTCATGTTGTCATGCCTCACATTAACTAGACTGGATAACTAATGTGCAAATTCCCTGTATTACCATTTAATAGCCACATGGCCTCAATAGAAAACGAGCATTTATCCTGGACCATGTTAGAAGAAACATTTAGCCCTAAGCATTCTAGTGGAGGTCATAGCCATGCTAAGCTACACTATATCTCCTGCATCTCTCTCTCTCTCAGACACACAGCTCCCCTATTTAACATTCGCATCCTCTTATGCATAATGAATCACCCCCAATCATTCTCAGTAATTACCGTGATAGCAATCTCTTTCAGACCGCCGTACTTGGGTGAGTTAAAAGGAGGCAATTGAAACAAATTGATCTCAGAATACCATTAAAAAAGAACAAGTCTGACTCATAAAGGTAGAGTTCATGGCCTCCTACTAGACCTGGTTGTTACACTATTTTCTTATTCTTGTAGAAAAGATCACAAGAGACGATTTGGGAGACTACTTTCCCATGAACTTGAACAGAAAGCTATTTGTTTTTCGATAGATACCAACAGTCCATCATTCATGTGTATTTATTTTGTTGTGTAGGTATTTTTGAGGCATCTAGCTCCCACTCCAACACACAGATCACTTGTTGGGACCAACAGGTGCTGTTTTGCTGTGTGAGGGGACAGCAGAGCTGCTGTTTGTTTGTGCACACATGCGATTAGATCTTACAGCAGACATCATCAGAAGTGTGAGAGGCAGGAAACTCTTAATAGGCCCATCACAACACATACACACGAGCACGCTGAATGTCACCTCCCCTGCTGCCAATATGTTGCCAATCGCCGGGTCTTTGCTGGTGAAACTCATAGACCCTCAGGCCAAATTAATCCAGGCACCACCATAATCACCATGCCAGACCTACAACCATAAACCAGAGTCTTACTTCCAAAACTATTATGTTTGGAGGTGGCGAGTCGTAAAGTAGAGGCATATGCACTTAGTTAAAAGGCCCCCGGGAACTTCAGATGGCAGACAACAGTAGTTGGGGGTCTGACAAAAAAAAAAAAAAAAAGACTGCTGGAGATGATCGAGACGTGTATGAAAAAGCTGGCAAAAACAACAAACGATCCTCAGGAATGTGCCTCTTTAGGGCTAATAACTAAATGTGTCATCTTTCACTAGCCACATAGAGGGTTGAGAGTGGAGTAAAGGAGGAAGGGAGGGGAGAAACGCAAAAAATGTAGAGGGTGGAGAGGCAGGCAATCCTCTTCTTGGGCACATAGATTGTCATGAATGAGGACTTCATTCTAATAAACGACGCATTGCTCCATACAGGTCGTGTAGCTGCTAAGGTTTGCTGTTTTTGCAGTGAGGTGAACTTTCTGCCTTGCCAACAGATTTAATGGGAGATAAGTGTATTAATATCCCCCTCTATAAAGCAGGAAACAGGCCTCACAACCTTGTGGCCTGGTAGCCTGGCGCCTGCCTCACCCTTCTGGGCACTGGGCCCAAAACACCGCCCTCTACCTCCATCTTCAAACCACCCACTCAATCTATACATCTACCTCAGCTCCGAAGAATTCTTAATGCCTCCAGCAACAAAGCTTAGACATCTATTATGTTCGGGTCTTCTAATGCTAAGGTGGGGGATAAACCAGCTTTGTTTAGCTCAGTTTTGTTCCAATGGATGTCCTTGGTCTAACCTAATTTTACTTGAAATCAATTTCACATACACACATGGATACACAACTCTCACCACTTGATAAAGTAGTGTTTTATAGGTGGTGGTTATAATTGAAAGGGTGAGCAGGTTCCGGCAGGGAGTGAGAAAACAGATGTTGCACAGGCAGTGGCGGCACAGCAGTGTGTGGTAATATGGCATGTGTGGGTACGTGTATATATGTGAGTGTGCGTCTATTGTATGTGTGTGTGCCATTGCTCTGTGGACTGTATCATGGGCTGGTTGTAATTGTGGGATCTGGATTTTATATGGAGAGTCATAATTACAGGCACTCCAGTGCACATTGATACAGTAAAAAAAAGATATATATATATATATATATATATATACGCCTGTGTGTGTCTGTGTGTGCATAAAAGGATGAGAGTAAGGAGTGTGTATGTGTGTGATTATTTTAAGTATTTTCCTGTGCTTTTTTAATTGAAATGGCTTTGTGGAAAATGAAAACACTTTAATTTGAGGGTTGGGCTAATCCCCAGAAGGAGCTAGCTCTCAGTGCTGGCCCCGAGCATGTAGAGGGTCACTATAAGGCTCTGTAAAGAAGTGGGGCCTCATTTAAAACCGTTATGCTACTTCCCAAAAGTTGGGATCTATAAAAAGAAACTTGACGGGAGAATTTACACACCTGTACGGAAACTCTAACCCATGCGTTGAGCATTTTGGAGACGGGAAATTGGCGCCGCAGATGGTGAGGTGGTGAACTGAAGCCAGATTGTAAAAAATTAAATGAGTGAGAAGCATCATTATAATACCGCCTCTCACACATTTAATTTCACTTCATATCACAAGTTACTTATAGATTCACTTTATCATAAATGTTCAAACCAGCAGTGTTATTTGTCCTTGTGCTAGTGAGCTGTAACTATTCCATAAGCACCTTTCAATTTTAAGAGATAGAGGCACACTCAAATCTCAAATCATATTCCGCTCAATATTTCATCAGCGCACTCTCCCCACCAAAGCGCAGAGGAGAGGGTGAACTGTATGCTACTGACACTCGTGGTCAGTTGTAGAGTGCACCGCAGCTGTTGAAATGCTCGGATGATGCCAGGAAGTGGCAGGTGCCAGGATTCAGGGAAGTTTGGCTTCTGCCTTTCCCCAATAATTAGCGTGAATATACTAGTCCTATTCACGTCAACCACGTGAAATGGGCTAACTAATCATCATCAGTTGTAGAAATCCAAGATATCAAATAGTATTAATGAATTTCAGAATAGAGTGTCAATAGTTTTTAATAATATCTTCTAATACTGTCCATACATCAGCAAGAACAATTTTAGTTTTCATAACATTTTGTGTGTAAAACTGCTGCAGTGAACACGACTGTGTTGTCAGATGCACAGAGCGCACTTCTTCAGCCACTTTACCTAACACCACCTGCTGATTGTTGATTGAGTCCAATTGGACATTTGTACCAGGTATAATGAAATTCCCCGGTCACAAAAATGTGACGGATGTGAGGTCACAGTGACCTTGGCCATTGACCACCAAAATCTAATCAGTTCATCCTTGCGTCCAAGTGAACGTTTGTGCCAAATTTGAAGACATTCCCTCAAGGAATTCATGAGATATCGCCTTTACGAGAATGGGATGGACATATGGACGGACAACCCGAAAACATAATGCCTTCAGCCAAGGCTGTTGCTGTTGCGGAGGCATAAAAACAGCATTTTTTTTAAACTTACAACTTCAAATTCAGATTTATTCATATCTATGAGTGAAAGCGGTTGCAGTTTTCACTTCTCTGAGAATTCAGTGGCCTCTTTTTGAGTTCATGGAAACAGTGGAACTAAAGGACACAGTAGAGTCAGGCCAATAACAGAATGATGATCAGTCAGAGTTGGACTGCTACTTAGTTGAATACAGAAAGCAGTGCCAGAAACTCAGCTCAGTGCCAATATATCCTCAGACATGTTGTGAGAATTGCAAACCTTGTAACATCCTTGAATGTGCTTGACTTTAATGGGAAAAAATGTTAGCATCGTCGGTGTCTGAGCATGGAAAACAGAGCCAAGCCAAGAGGACGCATGAAATCTTATTCTTTTTTTTTTAGGTTTATGGTATTTTATTCTAAGGGTTGGAGATGTTTACTATACAGTAAGTTTCTCGTCCTTTTATGTTCTTGTAAAGGATTTAAGTTTGAATGGTTTAATTTTGGTTGTCTGCAAGTGTGCAGTGCATACCCAACTTTGGAGGAAGATTTTCTGTATACCTACCTTTCTAAACATAGCCAGTTTTGTGTTATCAGTGTCCATGTTGCGGAGAAAAGCCGCAGCCAATTATGATACAATCGTTTATGTAATCAGTCGTGCACATGAGACTTTTGTTCCCTGACTTCAGCCTTAAGGGTAGTGCCTCCTTCCGTGCAGTGTATCGTTCCAAAACAGCATCCGGGATAAACATGGGGAGGCAAAGTTCCTTCCCTTCCCTTTTGTTCTTCCATAACGCAAACTTTTGGATGGATATGAAATGGACAAGTATAGTTAAAAAAACTAATAGCTAGCTAACTATGCACACACAAAACTACACATACACAAAACTACAAACATAAAGCAAACCCACTGTTTCAAGCTCTTTTGACAAGCAGGTGGTCTGTTCAATGTGTTTTGATGTGTAAAAATGTGAATTGTTTACTTTCTGGTTAAATAAATAGGTACCAGGTGGTGATGAGATGTTTTCTATTGCTGGGGGGTTTGCAGGCAAGTTTAGTTAGCAACACTGCTAATGTATGGAGCCAAATTAGAGTGGTTTTACAGGTCATCATGTGTCATAGACTTTAATAAAAGTACATACAACAGTGGAGTTGTATATCAATAACTTTCTAATGTCACGTATATATATTTTTTGGCTTTGGTGTGAATCTGTTTTTTAGGTTTTCATTAGTCTTCCAAAAAGATGGCTTCTGAAAAAAAAAAAAAATCATCGATGTTTATTTACTTAGGGGACAAATTCAGTCAGCAGAAACCCCATTTGTGGATAATCTTTGGCTTGTCCACCTTGACCTTGCCTAGGGTGAAGCGCCCCCCCCCCACCACTACCACCACACCACAGAGTTTGTGCAAGCAGGGCCCCATACCTCCATATCTTCAGCCAGCCTGGCCATTCCCCCAGGGCCAGCCGGAGTGGGAGAATGTTTATTTTCCCTGCTAAATCTCTCTAATACTAACACTGTGAATTTTATTAGTGAGGGAGCTTGCACTGAATCTTCTTTGAGCCCCCAGTGTCCAGCCCAAAGCCGCCGTTGTGTTTGTCAGTGTGTTTATGCACACACTTCCACCAATGTGCTCATGAACCGACATATAGTTAAGTGTTTGTATATGCTGTCTGAGCAGACCAAACTCCCTCTCGCAACCTCCTCTCTCCTCACCACCACATCGGTACACGAATCTATCTCCCTCTCTCTCCTTCTGCTGCATCAACACTAAAATCTCTTTTTTCTCAGGATGGCAGACATTTACTTTGGCTGCTACTTTTGTCATGGGAGCTTCAACGTTTTCCCGCAAGCCGCTCTGATATTTCCTTGCCCACCCACCCCTTACATACCTATTCACTCATATACAAATAGTCTTCTGAATGCCTCCTGATGTGAAATACCATAATGTTACTTTATTTACACTTTCGGCAGTGATGGTGTACCCATGCTAATGTTAATCATACTTAAATGATTTTAAATTATGGAATTAGTGTTTTTCTGTCTCCATTTATTGGGGTCAGAGACTGAGACCAGCTTACTGTAACACATGAGCAACAGATTTGGTACTACTTTACAATACGTTGCTATTCTGGTGGTGGGAATATGTCCTTGTTTATCCTCTGCCCTGCCTAACATGAGTGGGGCAACTAGAAACAAATGGCATCTAAAATAGTAATCTCTTCTTATATTTAGCCAAGATAGTTTTTGTCTTATATGGCATCAAGAGAAAACCTTTGAATACAGAGATAATTTAACAAGGACTCAAAGCTAAACTCTCTCTTAGGGGGAAGTGGGGATCCAGATAGATAGATAAGGTTTTTAGTTATTTTCATCGAACGGACAGAGCTTTTACATTTCTCTGGACAGAGCTATCACGTGTTGCAATTTGGAGAAAAGTCAGAGGGTCAGATTAAATGATATCAGCCTGATAATGGCCTGATCCGACATATATGGAGCACTGGAAATGTAGAAGGCCATTGAAAATGACAGTTGCTTGTTTTATTCCATGTAGTGTGTCTTAACTGACACAGCATCTGGGATGCCTCATGACATCCAAACAAAAAGGCTAGCATGTCAGATTTTTTTTTGCCTTCTCTTGCCCGGTTTTACAACTTCTGTGATGTGATCCTTTGTAGATATACAATATACAACTCCTGAAAGACAGCGGAATATCATTGGTTGGGGTTCAGTGTAATGTCTCTATCATGTCTCTCAGCCAAGTCATGGCAAGAATTTGTGACTATGATCACCTAATCTGACTAAGTGAGCTCCTTGAAAGGCAAAATATTGTGTATTCTGATCCTGGCGTTCATCCTCACATCTTTTGTATGGTGAAGACTTTCTGCAAATGAACATGTCTGACAACAGAATTTTGCAAGTTTTGAGGACATTAGCTGTGTTTTCACATAGACAACAGCTTTAGCACCTTCAAAATAAGTACAAAAATCATGTATTTTAGAAGTTTTCTAGAAACAACTATTAGCATCTAGAAACAAGTCTCATACATATGTGAATCAAGAAGACTACAAAGGACTTTTTCTCTTAGAAAGAACTGAAATGATCCTTAACCACTGGCCTGTTGTACTTATTATAGAAAGACAATGCTGGATTTAATGACTTGTTGTGGATATTTTTAAAGGATGTATCTTTGGATGGAAATGTATTTCTGTTATTTTAACCCAGTCTGCTCCTCTCAGTCTCAGTGTGAAAACACACCAGAGACACCAACACTGATTTACAGGAGTGGCTATGCATTTCAGCTAGGCCTTTATATCTGCTGTCAATACCATTCTGTGTAGCAGTCCAGTCCATCACACTGTCATATGGCAATATGGGAGGAAAAATCCAGCAAACAGCTTATGGATCTTATGATAATTTGCTGGGTAGGTTTGTGTTTTAATTGGGTAAATGAAAAGAGGTCCCCCAAAGTCTTTGGCGTCACAGCAGCATTTTTAAATCTTATCTTCCTCATGTACTAGAGATAAACTCTTGTGTTTTAAGTGTCTGGCTTGAGGTGTGCCCAACAGTAAATCCCAAAATTCATAAGTGGACCGGTAAGACCTGCAGCCATGTCAAAAATACTTGACTGACGCATGTGTCCACAACTTTTCCACCAGCACACTTCTCACAGCAGTGCTCAGTGTTTCGTGGTTCAACCGTAAGCCTTGCATTTACTTATCCAGAGGGGAAAACAGTGAGTGAGAGGGAGGTGGGTGAGAAGCTATACTATGGGTTCACTGAGGGCTCACAGTTCTTGCGGTGGGTCTGCTGAATACTAGTGCATAAATTGATTTTTATTATGGGTTTTATCTGCACTGCCATCCAAAACTAACATTAAGGGATGAAGCACATATTTGCCACCTCTGCCACTCCTCCTCCTCCCACGCTCTGGCAGTAAATAAGGTCTTTGATTCCGACCAAGGCTGCCCGCTATGACCATTAGTTGGCTGCCTCGGTCAATATGGACCCTGTGTCTGGAGGCTGCAATGGAAGAGCCTCCAGACTGGCAGAGTTGCCCAAACCTGACCACATCACTCCTAGCATGGTGGAACACTAAATAAAAGCTGCTGGGATGGTGGCAGCAAGTGTGGATGCTGCGTTTTTAAGCAGGCGGTGGGGGCGAGGAAGGTGGGGGTTGTGGCTATTTGAGCAAACAACTTTGCAAAACAAGTGTGGGCAATGCAGCACAGCGGCGGTCACTGAGGTGGCTGGAGCAAAAAAAGGGGGAGGAGGAGGGAGGAGAAAGAGGTGGTCTTCAGTTTCTGAAAGGTCCCTAACCCAATCTCACCCTTCCCTTTCAGCATTGATGTGTTTAACTAAGTGATTGAGGTAATTAAAAAGATTAATTGCAAAGCGATCCCCTATTTGATTCAGTTTTTTTCTCTCTGTTGTGTTTTCCTACCTGTGAGTGAGGATGCCTTCATTAGTATCATGCAGTGACTTTGGAGAGCGTGACACTGTAGTGGTGAAAGCAGTGGGGCAGTTTTTTTCTGGGTGGGTGGTTGGATGCGATGAAAGAAATAGCAAAGGCTCCTGGAGAGGCACGGTCGTCAGTGCCAAGGGGAGTATTTGATTATCAGGCATCGAAAAGGCTGACTTTCACGGACAGTTTTCCACTCTGTGGACTTTCTATTCCCCATTCATAAGGGCTGAAAGTTTCTTGGATGTGTTTTGCTGCTGAAATCAAATGTCTATTCTGGTGCCTGACCGTCATTTTGATAGAGGGCCGAGATTCTCACTGGTATGGGGGAACAGGCTGGTCTCTGTGAGTTTGTGTGCAAACACATGTATGAGTTTTTCTGAGCATTTGCCTGCCTATTTTCCTGGCTGTTAAAGTTTTTGTGTGCCACTGTGTGGATGTGTCTGTCTCCGTTTTGGCCTGCCTCATCCCTGCCATTAAGTGGACAGTGCATGTAGCCCATGAGGTTAATCCCTGCCTTAGAAGCCTGACACAGAAACAGAGTAGACCCGAGGGTGTCAGGGTTACACTCCAGTGCTTCATACTGCGAAATTCTCCCCATGCTGCCCTTATACAGTTACTCTGGATTTGTTTTGTAGGATATTACTCATAATAACAGTACAAACACACCTGAAATACCACCAAAATGAGAGACTCTAGGGTAATGTGTTTTTGCAAGCTCCTGGCCCTGGGACTTTTAATGTTTGTGCACCCTCAACAAGCTGTGGCCCCCATGCTACATTTAAGTCCAAAAAGCTCCACTTGCTTTGATGTGGGGAACTCTTCCAAGAAAAAGCCTCAAGAAGAATAAGAGGATGGTATCAACATGCCTGGTGCTCAGAACAAAGGGCAAGATAGCTGTTAAGTTTGGCTGTTACTCTTCTACCAGGGATGAAAGACATGAATGTGCTTTAGTATTGCTGAGATGGTAGTTTGATAATATTTTTGACATTAAAATATCCGACTGACATATCATGTTGGTAACTAATAAGTTTTTACAAGTTCTGTTTTGGATCTGGTTTGATGTTTATAAAATAATTGGCTTCGCTAATCTCCAAGGCAAACAAATCTCTTAAATCTTTTGTCTCTCCTTTCTCTTTTTTATTTGCAAAGAGTGATGTGCAAATAATTCAGGTACAGCAGGCCTCTCACTTTTAATGGGCAATGACTTTGCTTTTGCCAGTTGAAATGAAAAACATTAGTAGTGGCAAATTATATCAGCTGCAAGTATTTCCCATTAATGCCATTAACTTGCTAAAAGAGCAAAATAAAACTAGACATATGTGTAGGCTAGCCAAAATTCAGCAAGCCAGTACTTCTCCAAAGACTGTTTATTAGAAAAAGAAGTACCACTCACAAACACCACTCTACTGTGACTTGGCTGTGTGTTTTTGCAGTTCAAGTTGTTTCAGAAGTTGCAATCTCCGGGTGAAACCCAAATATGCTGTGTTCAACTGGGAGTAAAATGGTGAAAGCTAAAATGGATTCCATTAGGGATGTAAACAGATTTGAAAGGATTTGCAAAAGATAACCCAATTGGATACTGGATTCAGATTCGATAAAATGTCCCCTAAAGTCTAATAATCTCATGTTCTAGTGACACATATAACTGCACATGTGCTGATACATTAAATTCTAAATTCATAAATGGTTCATGTACAGTAAAACATGTATAGGCAATGGCAAGAATGCTACTCCTCACCATCCATGGGGTTGATGTAATCGGGGAGATGAGCTGCAGCTGCTGCTGCTGCTGCAGCCGCTGCTGCACCACTCTGCATCAGCAAGTCACCGTAGGGGCTTCGCTGACTGGCACTGGCCATCAGATGGTAGTACTCTGTGGGGTTGGCCCCCGGTGGAGGAGGGGGGAGACTAAACAGGGCACGGTCCTTCAAGTGTTCATGGGTCACTGAAGCAGAAAAAAGGAGATGAGGGAGAACAGGTTAACTTTTTCTTCTTGAAATAGACATCAAAGCAATAAAGCCTCAGTGTCTTCTTGTCCAATAAAACAATATTTCAGAATTAACCAATCAGGAGACAAGTTCTATCAAAATTTTCATAATAACCACGTGAAGTGATGTGAAACACATTTTGACAAGTCAGAGGGGCAGAGCAAAATACATTTTGATTTTATTTTCCTGTAGTGAAGAAATATATTCAGAGACATCATTTGACATATTCCTTGACAGAATGACAAAAACAAAGACAAGAACAGAAGGGCTGTGAGTAGGACTTAACAAAGGAGATGAGTGCCCTGCTTTTACAGATTTGAAGATTTGTGCTTGCGTGCATGCCCCGGGGCATGAGGCTCTTGATAAAAGATGTCTGATGTCTTTGAGGCTTGCTGGGTTATGGGAAAATATCTCTGGGGAGTAAAAGAAGCAGAGGGAGAGAAGGAGCAGGGCAGAGGGGGGCTACAGAGGGAAGAAATACCACATTCCTGCACTTCTCTGGTCTTGTGTATACGTTAAGTTTGACAGGCTGAAGTCATACACAAAGTGCAGGTGCACAAGGATGCACACACACACACACACACACACACACACACACACACACACACACACACACACACACACACACACACACACACACACACACACACACACACACACACACATAAACTCATAATGCTGAGGAAGCCTTAAATGCTGCATGTGCAAAGGTAATATTGATGTAAAATGTGTTAACACCTGCACCCAGTAAAGCCACATTTAAAAGTGTCAGAAACTATAAGGGTGACAGATGGATTGGTTTTCCTCTTTCCTTCTTCTTACTGTGCCTGTGTCCCCCTTTCTGCCATTTCCTGCTCTTTCCCCCGACTTCCCCCAGCGGGTATGGGTGTGTGGAGGGGACAGGGGTTTGGACCGATAGTGGCTTAATATGCATGTTGGTGGAAATGGAGGTGGGGGTTGGTACCAGTGGGTGGGGGCCAAGTGGGATATTGAGAAAGCAAAACCACAGCCTCCCCCACCCTCTGCGCACACAGACTCATACACATAAGTGCACATAAAAACCAAAAATCTGGATCCATCAGAACCTATTAGGCAATGGCTGTGGTAACGGTGCACAGGCAGTGTGTTTGTGCAGCAGCAGCGATCCGGGCATATTCCTTTGGTTTCTCCATGGCTGCCAGATCATGTTTCCCCACCGCAGAGTAGCATTTTGTATGTGAGTGTTTGTGCATGTGTGACCTCACTTACATACACATATAGGGATAAGAGGAAGCAGCTACACTCCCAGTGGTCCCAGTAAAACCTGACAACAAGTAACACTGGTGAAGGGATGTTTTCCAAACACAACTCCTTTTATAAATTAATTTGCTCGTTCACTCATTCTCTACTCCCTACATGTATCCTACTAATCAATGTAGAAAATCTCTGTTTTTCCCTCTGTCTGTCCTTTCGATTTTCTCGACAACTTCTCATCCAGTCGACTTCAAACTTCACATGGTGTATTGTTGAGGGCCCAAGTTAGTGCAGGGTCAACTGTGAAGGTTTTTGGATGAGCGGTTTTCGAGAAACATAAAAAGAGAAACACTATACAACATTCGGTTAGGGCTGGGAAGACTCATTCATGCAGCCCATCGATTAGACAATGGCATGTTGCAAAGATGGCTGTGCCCGGTCAAAGCATGGAGTCCTTGGAAAACAAGCTACAGCTCCAAAACCTGGCACAGGATCATCTAAAGTGTGGGACAATTTTAGACAGAGACCCGAACTCTGTAATTTGGAAATGGATAATCACAGTACAACAACTGCTACGCACTGTCACCTGAAGCGAAAGCATAACGGAGCACTTTGTTTAAGATGCAGTGGCATCAAGACAGCACAATCGTTGCTAGTAGTCAGATATAGTGTGTAATACACAGGTATTACAACATGTTCCGTCCATTTACAACAATATTTTTTCATCCTAGTTTGGGCTCCAGAGATGCTGCAGAAATACGGCAGGTAAAGTTGCGCACAACTACCCGCCAGATGTTGCAGTTCTAATTAAATTAAATTAGTATGTTATTATGGCAGAAATCAAGGTAATAGTATAGTATACCAAAGCAGTTAGGGTTTCACAAACAACCCTGAACACATGCCTGTCACCCAGGTATCTGTGTTAAAGGTTTACACATGCTCCACTGAGCTCTGTGCTTCCACAGACTTTATTTCTGTTCTGCAGAGCTGCAGAGTGCCCCCCATTTGGTGCCATATTTCCACTGCCACTTTATCAGTGACATCTTTTCCGCATTGCTTTTCTTTAAAGGCCGGGAGGTACTACTTGCCAGCAGCGTGTGCTTGGTGATTTATTGGTTCCTGGTGCATGCCTGGTATCAGAGTGAGAAGCAAAGAAGGGCAAAGAAGGGCAATCAAAGAAATTCTAGAGTTTGTTACTTTGTTACAGTTGGAGTCAGAAATGGTAGCAATAATGAATGTCTGAATTACTATAATGTGAGTTTACCTCACTACCTTTTTTCTTGTTTGCATCTTGGTCCAGGATATGATTGTTTCTGGATAGTTTCCCCACTCTCTAAGTTAAAAATTGCCTCAATAATACGGTCCACTACTGATTTATTTGAGATTCCCTACATTTATTTCTCTTTTTCTATTGCTGAAGTTTTTCTTTGGCTTTGGTATTAGCAGCTTCAAATTAATGGATATTAAACCTACGCTGGTGTGTGGGGTTAATCTCACCTTCAGCAGGGCTCAGTCCCCGGGCAGCTGAGATCATGGAGAGGGTGGGGCTACCATGTACCGAGCGTAGGTAGTGCTCCATGTGGGGGCTGACGTACGGATGTGGTGGGCTGAACGGTGACTCACCCGTCCCAGCTGCCGCATGGGGTGATAAACGGATCAGGGAAATATCTGAGATGACTGGACTGCCCGTCAGTCCTGGAGGTCTGTGGACAGGGAGTAGAAATTAGACAAATTTAAATAAATGATACAAGGAAGAAGGTAGAAATCTAAGGGATGCAGAGAGATGAACAAACAAGGGGGGGAGGATCATAGATAAACAGAAAGAGAAAAAACAGATAGTGGGAGATTTTGCCGGTGGATGTGGTGGTGGGGATTGGGAGGACAATTTGATTACTTGTATTACTTGTATTGTTATTATCATGAGTGATCTTCGTTGGTATGTTCTTAGACGAGCCTTAATTTCTGTTATTCCACAAAAGTGTGCATTCCCATTCCATTTACATCCTTTCCCCTCCCCAGTCCCATAGCTAATACATAATAAGCTGCTTTTGTTAACCTTATTCTATTAACCCCTTGAGCTACAGACAAGTTGAGACCAAGGGCTTTCAACTTGCAAGACTATGAGAAAGCGTACTCTCTATATGTTTGGGTGGGCAAAACTACAGGGTCTCTCACATCAGGTATTACATGATATATAATAAGAGAGTGCAACATGATGCTTAAAACTTTAAGTGGGTGCCTATGGCTACTGAAAGCAAGAAAAAAAGTCTTGCCTGAAGTTCTCTGACAGCCTACTGGTCACTCATGGCTATACAATAAATTTGTCATCTCTGGGAAGTAATTACCAGCACTGCTTGCAGAAACACAGACAAGTGGTTGTTGTAATTCTTGATAGGCGTGAGGGACTGAACTCCAGATAAAAACGTTTGCTGGATGCTGGCAGTAGCACAACCCTTTGAAGGGGCACTACTATTTATGTCGACCTGGTGCGCTTTAGCTCTGATAAGTGGCCTGTTGTTCCCTTAGTGTGTTGTAAGAACACCTGGCATAAATTCAGCCGTCAGAAAGGCACTTACTCAGGTGAAATGATGGCTAATTGATAAAAGAGTGATGACAAAGTGTGGTTATAATACCGTTTCAACAGTAACTGATAAATTGTCAATCTAGACTGTTGCAGGGATTCAAATTTACATGGACTTTTAGGTGAAACTGTGCTCTGGTTGAACAGACAGGTAGGTTACAGAGCTGTACCTGGCTTTCAAGTTAACTTGACTCAAGGGAAAAAAAAAAAACGTTCAGATGATGGCATCTTTAGAATTAAGTAATTATCCAAAACTTTATTAAGAGATAAGATGGAAGTATTTGATGTTGATTGAAGTATTAGCTAACAGGCAACAACTGATGAACATGGACCGAATAAGCAATTGTCCTAATAATCCTGGATTACTGGATGTGGCAGCGAGTTATCAATACATGTGCCAAGGACACATGACAGGCATTTTAATCTCTGTGACCACATGGAAGCATAGTAGCCATAAATCATCAAATGGGTCCTCCCATCAGCAGAAATGACCAGACTAATGACTCACTATACTACTGTCAGTGGGGTAGAGGACTGTCTCACACAAGTAGCCTGAATAACAAATGATTAAAATGTTAGTTAGAAATAATGATGATGTTAAATAGTTTTGGACTCTTTGGTCATTTTGTTCCCATATTTATCCTCACTTTACATGTTGAAATCTGTCAAAGATTACACACTAGGTGCTTTATGTCAGCAAACTCAGCAACATAATCTATTAATTTTCTTCTGTCTCTGTTTGCTTCACTTCAATCTATTTGAAAATTGGAAGCTATTCTTAGTATAATATAAATATGACCTCAGTGACAATTGCATACGATAATATATTGTAATAAAAATATCAGAATAGCTGTCTTTATGAGTTCCTGGGAGAAAATGCTGTTGAAGCTGCCACTCGATTGCAGCTGTGAACAAATGAGTTTTTAAATGTCTGGTTTTGATTCTTGGCAGCATCAACTGCATGCTGGGTACACAGTGTGTGTCCATGTGTGTGTCCGTGTGTGTGTGTGTGTGTGTGTGTGTGTGCGTGCGTGTGTGTGTTTGTGTGTGTGTGTGTATGAGAAAAAGGCTGTAAGGAATGGAATCAACATGATACATGATACATTTAGTTACATCCAAAGTTTGTGTCTGTCTGAGTGCAAACCAGCATTAATACTGAAAAAAGACATATTAGGGTCAGTAAACAGCATAGATTGTCATCATTCAGAAGAAGCTTAAATTTAGAAATGATGATACTGTTTCAGTATACATCTGAAAAAAATCAGTCCAGGGTGTCATTCACTTGACTCTGAGGAAATGAGTGTGAGTGGATTGACAGGTTGTAGTTAGCATGCCTAGCGAGCATGCTTGGCAGGACCTCTGCACCCCATCCTCTCTTCAGAGTTTCGTTGCTCAGTCTCTCTTTCACTGTCTCAGTGTGGATACCAACCTGCACCCGAACCAGCCCTGCCCAGCTCAGGCTGAGCCAACCAACCCAGAGCCTCGACCCTCGCTCCATTTCCAGTAAGTGCCTGCAGACTGCTGGCCTTGTCTGAGGGCCAATTTTCTGCCGTCAGGCCCACTCTTCCCCTACAAACAACCATAAAGAACCCTCTGTTCTGGGCAGGAGCGGAAAAGTGAGAAGAAACAGACGCTCCATACACAAAAACACGCTTCTCTTGGTCCGCCTCTAAGCAGCATACAGAGAGCTTGGCAGTGCCTCCTCAGATTAGTGCTTGGGTGCCTCACTGAAGGACTACCTGGGTAGACTGGCACTGGTGCTAGCTCTCTTATCAGACTGGGTGACTCAAAGCTGAACAAAGTAATTGCAGACTAGGATTCCCAGCATTTAGGTAAATCATGAAACTATAATGCAATATAATCTAATATGTTTCATAATTGAACAGAATATTAGAAACACCTGCATAGTGTAATGGAGGAATCTGTTTAGCATGTTTCATCATTACCTCTATCTTGGATTAATGCTGATTTAATGATGGATACCAGATATCATTAAAGTTTCATAAAATATTGAATGGTTCTAATATTTTGTATAGTCATAAAAATGCTGCCTTTTTAGAGGATAAGGCTGGCATCATTGTATAATTGTATAAATAATATATATATAATTGTCAATGAATACCACCAAAAGTCCCAGATGTGTTAGTCCACCCTTCAGTACTTACTGTGTCACCTCAGTTCATTGGTGCCTACTGAACCCCTAAATCGACTGGTCACTAACATATAGTTTCAGTTTTTAACTAGAATTACCATCTTGCAGTCTTATGCCTTTGCCAACCCGTCGAGTTGCAGGATATATGGTCACAATATCACCTTCTGTTCCTGAGTTTTGGCATTGAACAATGGCCAGAAAACGTGTTTTTGCAGGACAGTATGATTTCAGAGTGAACTTGACCTTAAAAAGCCATCATTACATCATTTTATCCTATTATACATTTGTGTTTGGTTTTATCATAATTAGTGTATGAATTCTTGAGTTATGGCCAAAAATGTGTTTTATGAGGTAACAGAGACCTTGACCTTTGACGGCCAAGTTCTAATCAGTTCATCCTTTTGTGCCAGATGTAATGAAATTCCCTCCAGGCGTTCCTGAGATATCGCGTTCACAAAAACGGGATGGATGTGAGGTCACAGTGACCTTGACCTTTGACCTCCAAAATCTAATCAGTTCATCTTTGAGTCCAAGTGAACGTTTGTGCCAAATTTTCAAGAAATTCCCTCAAGGTGTTTTCAATATATTGCGTACACAAGAATGGGACGGATGGACGGACGGACAACCCAAAAACATAACGCCTCCAGCCACGGCTGTTGCTGCCGTGGAGGCATAAAAAGGCTAGGTAAAGCTGGGCACTGTAGTTTTTTGCCTCAAACAGGAGGCAACAGGGCATTTATTGAGTACTATTTTCAGCTGCAGAGTATTTTTAGCGGCAGGACGGTGTACGCGGGATTGACTTTAAATATGCTACAGTGTGTATGTTCATAATAATTAAGGAACATGTAAGCCAGTGTAATGATGTGATTCATCAATGTCTTTTGGACAACAATGGAGCACAGTAGGATCCGGCTTTGGCTATAGGCAATACTTGTTAGTATTGTATATTCTAATAATATTCACTGACAATAATAAAAAATATAGAATATCACCAACCGCGTCTTTTAAAGCAAAACACAAATAGCTTGCGTATTGGTCTTATGATTTTTTGCAATAAGATGAACTTCGTCAGTGTGCTTCACAGATGTTCACTGAAAGAAAAATATAATCAGAACTTCAAGAGTGAACTTGCTTTGAAAATAAATAAATTTAATTTTCATTATAAACAGCATGTCCCTGCTCCATGCTCCACCTACCAAAACCATTTTGCAATATTCTACTTTAAACCTATATCCATCAACAATAGTTGTTTGTTCCTGGCCGATAACAAAACCAGCATGTCGACAGACTGCTCAAGCTGCAGTCTATCACTCAAACAAGCAAGAGTGTATATGAGGCCTTGATAATAAGGTGGAATTTACTGCTGTTGCCTGTCAGGAAAGGGCAAATAATAGCTCCGTCTGGCAGTTAGCATTATTGAAGCCTTGTCGATCCACCCTTTTTTTGACAGGATGTTACTTGAAGTCTGTGTGTCTTCCAGAGGTTCAGTCACAGAGGTTGAATGGGAAGCTCTTGAAGGGCCTCAGAGCCCTGGGACAACCCTGTCTCTTAATCAGCAACTGCCATTTCAAGAAACTTCCCTCATACCTGAACACTATGGGTGGCTGCCTGGTTGGAAACAGACTAAGAAATGGGGAAAAAAGTGCAAGGAGTTTTTGTCCTGGTGAGGATAACATTTGACGGGAAATAGGGACAGATAGAGGGATAAGAAGCCAATGTGAGTCAGTGGATGACATGCTTTCAACGAGGTAATTGCTATTTGTCTCTGTGTTCTGTACTGTGTGATTATATACTCTCTGTTGTTCCATTGTTAAAGCTCTGCTGTGAGAAAAAGTGATTTTGACATGGTACAGCTTGTTGAGCATATGAGTAACCCAATGAGTAAGTGCATACCAGAGTGCACGTACATTAGACTGCTGGCAGGGGCGGTTTGCAGAATGATTAGCAGTGAGTTAAAGAAAAATCTGATATAAAAATTCAGTCCTTCCAAGTCTCTTTTAACATTTTAGCCAGTGCAGTACCAATTCGACATCAAACACAACCAAATAGTTAAAATAATGGAGTAGACAAAAATAGTTTTTTGGGAAGTGTCCAAGCATTTCTTTAATCTCATAATAGTTTCAGTTTTGCTTTGGAGGTTTTGTAATTTCAGCTTTCGAACAAAAATTTGCAAATATAATCATATCATCATCATAAGATGGCTTATAGAGAATAACGGGGTCCGCAAGCTTCAAATAAAGTGTATGTGAGTATATGAAACACCCTTTACCCTCACCCTTCGGATCAGTGGAATTTGGGGGCTGCGCCCGACAGACAATCCATCGAGAACCCAACCTTGTTGCAGTGAAAGGCCAAGTGTGCAGGGGTAAGAAGTGAAAAGAGAGTCTTCTTTGAGAGGAAACGCTCTGAAAGTGTGTATTGTTATCTCCCTTTGTCTGATTGCTGCATCTTGCCCAATATGACAGTTGGCTTTTAACTCTAGGCCTTTGAGTATGGCTACTCATAACAGCCATAAATACTTTTGCCTTTAGACATCTGAGTCGGGTGACACTTCATATGAACTAGGTAATTTCAAGAGTACCCCCCGACCTTAAATTTAAGAGAAAAGATATTTTTGCATAGATACAAATATAAATTAAAATGTCTGTATAATAATTTTCATTTTTATTTATTATATTGTCAAATAACAAAGTTTAAGTAGGTCATTTTGCAAATGATGACTTTGAAAATTATCCATTTTGACTTCCACAAGATGCTGCCCAAGTAACCTGTTTTCAAGGTAAGATAATATAGCCACACTCCTACTTCAAGTTCAATTTTTATTTGTCTGCCTGCCTCCCTGCCCTCCTAGCTGACCAAGAAGTTAGTATTTGCCTCTCTGGCATTTTCCCTACTGGCTCAGGGTGGGATGAATTATGATGTGACACACTCCCTTCTGTACTTCTGGGCAGCCAAAGCGATCAAGATAAATCACCATGTTACCCCACAGGGGACAAGCTAAGATCCTGCCTTAGTTGTTTTTGGGGCCCTGATCAGGATGCTGAGGATTTAGACACAACTTGATACTGTACTCCCTGAGAAGCAAGGACTGTGTACAAGGGAGGGGCCCAGTAGAACTATGTCAGACGATGGGATAATATACTTAAATGAGATGGGATTATACAGAGGGTAATTATCCATTATTCAGCTCCACTGCTGTCACATACCATTTGGTCTTTTTTGAGTGCAAGGAAATTATGGTGAGACCATGCGATAAACCGTGAAAATTTCAGGCTATTGACTTGCAACTTCACAGTCGTTAGATTAATAGGTCCCTTTTCTTTTCAGCAGCACATTCCTGGCTGTACTTCGGCAGAGCATCCAAATTCGAACATTAGCCATGACGATGAGCTGGGGCTGGAGCCAAGAAGCAACAGTGTAAAATAGCAACACGTCTGTCAAAACCACTGACAATCAATTGTCGGATTCGACCCCCCACCCTCCCCCTCAGTCTCCACACCCTCCCCCTTTCCATGTTAACAAAACCAAAACAATGAAAGGAAAAAACTACATCAATCCAAATGGCTGATCTGTAAACTGTATTTAATCAACACATTCCGTGCTTTGGGGTTGCGGGCCTTGAATAGGCTGACTGCCTGGTGAGCACACCACATCTGTTTGTGTACAGGGGCGGTGTAGGCCACAGCTCTGCCACACAAAAACCTTGGGCATATTTCAACTTTTCAGTGCTGCAATTTGCCCCCCGACTGCTTCCCAAAAAGCATAAATACGGGCTGTGGAATGAGCGGGGGATCTGTTTTTCTCATCCGTTGCGTTGTCGTTGAGGTTCTGGGAACGGAAGGCTGGATTTTGGATGCTAATTACCCGGTCAAACATGTTGGCACGGTGGCTGGCTTTCCTGGCTTGTGGGTTCGCACAGAAGATGCCTGACTACACAGTGTGCAGCAAAAGCGCTTAAGAGCTGTCTCTACGTCTAAGTTCTTGCCGTCATCCCACGATAGGCTCTTCCTAATATGTTCCAGAGCTAGGTCGGATATGGCGTGTTTCTTCTCTCTGGTATGCTAAGTTCGTGAAAAGCTGGGAGACCACAGCCGGAAAGTTGCTAACTTTAAATCCTGGATCAAGAATTTAGAAATCTGCTGAATTATGCATATGCAAAAATGCTCTGTCCCCTGCCACTGCAACCTTGGGTAATGCCGGACACTAGTGTCTGACAACCTGTGTGTCACAGCTTTTGAACAGAGCAAGATGTAAGGTTCTCAGTATGCCTTAAACTATGTACTTGTTGGATTGTCTAACAGTGTCTGAAACACTTTTGGCTTGAGATATGGTGAGACAACATGTTTTATAAAGGACTTTGTTTCACGCGTACTGAATCCTTAACCATTCTAATTTTCCCAGAGATATTCTGCTTCTTTACGGCCTCAATACTCAAAAAGAAGCACTTTTTGGATTGTTTAACAGCTTCTGGAATCACTTTCTAACAGCACCCACTTTACACAGCAACTGGCCATGTGGCAAAGGTGAAAAAGCAAGTCAGGATTTGCACTTGTCTGTCCAGTTCTCATTTTTAATTGTTTACGCGACTACTTCGGTCATTTCTCATGTACAACTGAGTGCGACATCATTACTGTCTTTGAATAAGTATGTGTTGTATTCCTATTCATACAGTTTATGCACTGAGGCTACAAAAGTCTGCAGAAGACACAGAACACTTGGAGAGAGCTTAGGGTCCGATTTGGCCAAGTGGCCATTTCTAACAGATACGAACATGCCCTTCAGATATTGTCTGATGACACATCACACAACCTAGCTTGTTTGAAGCAAAGTGAGACCAATGCAATGAGATAAACCACTAATGCAAAGTAAAAATCCAAGTTTTTTAGTTCAATTAAAAGGCCAATAGTCGTGAGAAACTGAAAAGACAGTCAGAAAATGACATGCTACAAAGGTTGCAATTAGTCTCAAAACTACGTATGAAGAAACGTAAACTGGCCTATTGACTCATTGAATACATCAGATTGTTTCCTTACTTTGTAAGCCAGGGAGCACAGCAGGAAACAAAGTGAGTACTGCAGGATCTGCATTATGACAGCGGTGACAGAATGACCACCAGCCCTCATTATGTTACATACAAACAGTAATGAGGGAGCATCCGTCATTACTGTTTTTATGTAAGTGTTTGTATTGTGTTAACATTTGGATTTAACACAATCTTTCAGACAAAAAGTGAAACCCTGACATACAGAAACTAGCCACAGATGAATTGCTTCCACCAAGTGTCCTGCGCTAACACCCTGCAGTAATTAGGTGAATTTGGTGCGGGCTGTGGAAAGCACAGCAAGATCAAGGTCTTGATGAATTAGTGGGAGCAATCTGTCAGAGTCACATCACATTAATCAAAACAAACTGGGTGCACAGCTACAACCCCCCCTCACTTTGCAGGTGATGAATAGCTCTGCCTACCCTGTGTATCACCTGATCTAGCTGAATTTAAATGTAACTCCACAGTTCTCACAAAACCTCTATTGATCTTACTCCTGGGTTCCCTTCCTGGATTTGAATATTTTAGATAAGCACAGGAAGGCCTGGCAATGTTAAGAGGGCCAGACTTTTATGGTAATGCCACATTAATAAAGTTAGTAAATAAATTGTTGTTTGTTTTTAGGTCAAGTTAGGATAGAAGTTGCAAGACGAAGCACTACTCACACTTTTTTATGCTAACCAACATTAAGCAGTTATTGCTTTTAAAATGTAATGTTTTTCAGAAGTGAAATATATAAATGTGTGACACATAAGGGTTTCACTATTACTCGTCTGTATTCTTCTTCCAACATTGTCTTTCACTAGGCTTTCCCTCAGCAGAGCTGTTCTATGAGAGACAATGTGTCTTGGCAGAGTTCTCTAAGTCCCAAACTATGAAATGTTACAAGAGGAGATAGGACAGGAAATGTTAAAAGTCTGTTGTACTGGTGCTAATGTGGCTTGTCTCTCTTCATTTCTGTCTCACTCTTGCTCTGTGTATCTTGTCTGGCTTTGATGTATTTGAACTAGGCTCTTTCACTGAAGCTTAGACATAGGAACTGTTTTTCCAGCACTGGTGCTGACAAATAAGGAGTAGTGAGAAAAAACACAATGAAAGGTGACAAACTAATCTTCAAATAGTTCTGTTTCCATTGTGTTTCGGATACTGTTTGCCCATGTAAAAGTATTGCTAAATTTTTAAGTGTAAATTTGACACAAGGATTCATGTATTGTTTTCAGTGTACAAAGTAGTTTCTCAACAAAGGAGAGGCTCATCCCTACTCCTGAGTATGGGCCATGATAAGAGGATCTATTCTTTTTTGGGGGTGCATTTTATGCCATTATTAAAAAGTGATAATAGAGAGATGACATTTTTTCTCTTCTTTTTCTTGACTTTTTTCTTGTTAGTCCCTTATGAAGGGCACACTAATGAAAAATAATATGTTGAAAAATTCTCATTTTGGTTCCCCTTAAGCTGCTTTAAGGTTGGACAAATCACATCATTCCACACTCTCTAACATTGTCATTTATACACAGTATTTTTATATTCAGTATCACCTTTTCTCAGCTCTTGATCGAAGATATATGATGCAGCATTCCATCTTATTATTCAGGAATGTTCTATTTGTCTTATGCATATTTTTTATACACATTTCCCCATATAATTGGTATCTCTAGAAACTTTGGGAAATTCACTAGAATTTAAAATTAGGTTCTGTGAATTTGAACAATGTTTGGTTACACAGCAAGATTTGATGATGACCACCCCACTGTTGGGCCACTGTCTGTAATGTTCACCATGAATAATTTATTTCAGAATTAATTTATTAATTATATTTTATTATTAATTTATTTCAGAATTTAAATGTAATGATACTTACCCATGCATAGCATGAAGTGGGTGTGGCTCATAATGGTACCGCCCCTCGTGGTGTCTCATGTCAATTGGGATGGGTGCGTGAAACGTAGGGAAGAGGTGGTGGGAACCTGTGAGCGCAAAGAAGAGAGAAAAGGTCACAAACTAAAAACAATGAAATACAGTGAAACAAATGCAGGTAATGATAATGATGAAACATTTCTTAAAGCTGTCTGGAAGAGGATTGAAACAATGTAGTACAAGACAGACAAATAGTAAACTGAAATACAGTTCCTGACTAGCGCCCATAACACAGCATGAGATGCAACTGTACCATTTTACAGTTCTTGTAATCCACCAGTAATTGAAACCTTCCACACTGTCTGTGGCTTTTGCCCCCAAAACATTAAGTTCATTAATGGCTAGCTCTATCCAATAAGACCAAAGCAGGTTTTACACAACAATGAACGTGTTTTTATGTGTCAGACAAAGAATGCACGAATCCACCATTTCCTGCCATAAATGGTCTGGTGGCTCGAGGGAAGTCTCATTAGAACAACACAGCATATCTTCATTAATTACTGTCATCACAATGAGTGAGTAGGAGACATTATTATGTTGACTGAAGGAGGAGGGGAGGTCTAATCATAGTCAAAAGGCCTACTAATTCTCTCCAGTTTCATATGTTAGGGTTTCACATATTTAATGCAGGATATCCACCAAAAACAGCAACCGAGAATGACTTTGTGGAGGGACAGAGACATAAGGAGGGACATAAAGCGATTCAGTTCTCCCGGGTTGATCCCTGGTTGCTATTAGGATTCTTTGGCTGTCCATGGTCCAGGAAACCTGGGATGACCTGCGAGCAGAGACCACGAAGGTTAGAGGTCAAAGCTCAGTGAGAGCAGATCATAATCTCTATTTGATAGGGCAACTGAGAGTGGGTGAAAAGGGGAAACGGGTGCGTCTTTTCACACCAGTGTGATGCCAGTATGCCATCAGCAAACATATTGAGGCTGTGTAAGTCCAAAGGACATGCTGCCAGAATTAACAGAGAGCATATTAAGTACATTCGGCATAACCTACCTTCCCATAGCACTAATTCAGTCAGGACAACAATAGAGTCATATCATACTGACCTCTCTCAGTTTATTTTTTGACAGAAATACTAGTTTCATTCACTAATTTTGAATTAAATTCCACTTTGCAGTGTTTTTTCATTTACTGTTAAACTACTGTCATTGAATCAAATCATCATTGCTGATGTTTCACATAAAAAAAAAAAACAACAACAACAAAAAAATGCAGAAGGGGAAGTGACTCTAAATAATGAGTGGATAAAAACCATAATTCTGTTAAAAAAAGATTTGTGTGGTGAGTAGAATGTACAATATACTGAATTTATCAAGATAACTGGTAAGCATAGAGGAAGCTTTAAATTTATATAACTGGAAAACAGAGGAAATGCAATACAAACACCTCTCTAATATAAGATTGTTCTAAAGAAATGCTTGTTCTAAAGTATTTTTTCATCTGCATGAAAATTCCCTTTTGGAAAGTGTTATATGTTTCAGTACAAAGCTTTTGCATTACAGTCCAGTGTTTGCCATTGTAATCTCAGCAATTAATAATAATATGGTGTTTTCTGTGAGTATCCTGTTTGTGATGCACCTTAGGGGTCCAAATTTGGTCTCGCCAGCACTGTGAAAACAAGGTGTAACAGGACTCTGTGCCTTTAGGCTATGAAAGAATGCTGGATGTTGTTTTTAGGTGATGCCAGTTACAAAGACAGACATTACTGCTACTTAACCCTGATTGAGGCTTTTGTTATTGTGATAGAGGCAATCATCATAACGTTGTACCATCTTGTTCTTAGTTAATTCTGATGGGATTACACATGGCTGGAAGAGGAACGTTCCCCCGAAGGCAGCTCTAAACTGTGAACCATTTGACTTGTGAGGAATGTGTTTAAGAAGAAGCACTACAAGCCATTGATTGTTTTTCCTTTGAAAACTCAGTCTGGATGGGCCTGGCATTACTGTTGCACTGCCATAATGACATGTGCTGAAATGACACAGATAGAGTTGTTTAAGATAAAAATTTTATAAAGATGGTTAGCTTCGATTGTTCATGTCAAAATAGTCAAATTTTCCTTTGCTGTTTCTTTTAATGTCTGCATTTGTTTCACATTAAAGAAAATAAGAAAGTGGCTCTCTAGAAAACGAAAGAACACACTAACCATATAAAACACCCAATTTTTAAAGTTCTGCTTAGAAGATGATTAGTATTGCCAAAGGGTCTGTCTTCAGAACATGCTGGGATCATTTCTGCAGGAATTTGTGCTTCAGAAATTATAGACACGGCAGATTTTCACAACAATGAAATTAATGAATACCCTGAAATTCTTTACAAATAAGTTGGTGTCTCCAGGTAAAGTAAGTCTTAAGGTCAAAACATTCCAATGCAAACACACACACACACAGACAAAATAAAGGAAATTGTCTGTTAAGCCAATGTGAGGTGTAAAAATCCGCCTGGTGCCCCACACTCCTTATCTTCTCTTGTCTTTGAGCTCAGATGGCCAAGGGCTTTGTGTTTCTATCAAGATCTATGCTGCTGGATCTCAGCCAGTGACCCTCCATCGCTTTTGTATGTGAGACAGCCGGCCAATTCCGAGTCAACTTGTGTTTTACAAAAGCCAAAAGAGGCACCCAGTAAATGAGTGAGAGGGAATGAGAGCTGGGAAAAGGAGTTTGAGCTTTGTTTCACAAGTGGAGCCAGAAGTTCAGGCTTTGTCTGAGAGGTGCCCTCTGCTGCCTGGCACATCTCCAGTGGTGAGCAGAGGACAAGGAGGCTAGACTATGACAAAGACAGGTTGTACTGGAAGTCAGGCCAGAACAGTAGCGTGTTATATTGTATTGGAGAGTTTATCATTAAACTGCCAAACTACAAGACCCTATTCTTTTTTCTTTAATTCATTTTTTTGTGCTAGGTGCTCATTATTTTGCATTGTACTTGTGTTGTATTTTCTTGCATTTCCTTTTGATAAAGTTTTAATTTACACAAGTAGTGCTCTAAAGTTTTCTTCAACCTTTTATTAGCTGTGGCCTCTTCTATTAACTCATACCTCTACCTGAGAGATACCTGACTAATATCAAATATTTAGAGTGGCAGATGCAAAATCCTCCATGAACTGTTATCACATAAAACTGTTGATGGAACGTGGCACTATATTTAAATAAAAGTCAGACATTTTGAAGGCCCTGATTTTTGTGTAAATATCCATTAAGGAATAGAGTTCAGTAAAAGTTGAGACAAACAAACTAAAACAAAGAGCAACAAGCAGAAGTCCCCAAGAGGCTGATTCCCAGGTTGGGTTGCTGGATGTGAGGGTGATAAGGGTTGGGCAGGCCCTTCCATCACCCAGAAAGCTGCATTGTTTCCTAGGCTGGAGGGACAGATACTGACAGGTACATGGCTGGGACGATTCACACACCTCAGTTTTCTGATTTACTGTCTGTGTGTCCCCTTTCGGTGTTGGCATGAAGGATTACTCCACCCTGGGCCTCATATATCAAAAACAGTGTGGAGGGCTCAAACCTACATTTGCACAACTTGTCTCAAATTTTACTACAAGAAAATGTGATATTGAGGTAGAGATAAAATGGTGACTGTGATAACTTTCCAAGAGTTGTAAAATCCTGTCTTATAGTACTATGAACGTTTTGGCAGTGATTTGGGGTCTGGTAAGCGTTCAAAATCACATATCTATTACTCAAAATAGAGGTCCTGAAATGTATTTCATCATCTCACCAGTACCTGAAACAACATGCCCTCACCAATAGAGCCCTTTGCATATTTTTAGCATACTGCTATTTCCAGGTACTACTGATACAAATTTACACAGAAAATGTTTGATATCATTTCAGATTTCTCACTTTCAGGTCGGTCACAGTTAACTGTTTAGCTTTGTGTATATACCTACAATGTATACAGTGTACTAAAGTTAGGATGACTAGACACAGAATTTGTCATATTCTGACAGGTAATGATGTTGACTATTACTAAGCGTTCACTGGATCTTTATCTTCTTACACAATACTATGTTTTACTGCAAGGATCTAATTTTGCAAACCATGGTAAGGGCTCAAAATTCAGTTAAGTGCACCATGCACAGTGAACTGAGGGGCTTTGTGTTGGTGTAATCTTATATCATGAATCAATCCACCCCACAGGAGCCTTTGACTGATGGTCATTTTCAGGCACCATATCTGCTCTGATCTTTCATAACGTGTTTGTTTTACGACTGAATGTATCTTTGCCCCCTAGCCCCACATAATGAGGCTCCAGACGTGCCAAACATCCTGCCAAACAGCAGGGACAGCCCCACATCTTCTTCTCCTTTTTAGTTTGCATCTTAAAGCCCTGGTTTGATCTCTGACTAAAGACAATGCCAGGTGTTCAATGTTAACAAAGGCCCCTTCATGACTCAGAGAAAGAAGAAGGAAAAGCACTCTCTCATTATGTCCAAATGAAGCCCAGGATCAGGACCACGCTGAAGTGGAGAATGAAGTAGGCTCATGTCTTCGAGGAAGTACTCAATGATAATAATAATGCCCTGAGAGGCCAGGCCAGGCCAGGAATAATTTTTAGAAAAAAAAAAAAGCCTTTGTCGCGCTATGAGAGAAAAGGGCAGTGAGAGAGAGTGGGGGGAAAGCACAGAAAGAAAGAGAGAAGTGAAGAGCAGAAGAGTAGGAGAGGTGGGGGTGCTCGATTCAGACAGGAAATTCCAGCAGAAAAAGTTGGCCTGGGTCCTAACTACACAACGCCGTGCCAATGGCTATACACAAATGCTCATGTGCATGCATACACTCAAACACACTCACAATTACACACACACACAGACACTGATTTGTTCTGCAGTTCACTCTCAGTAAGCAACCATCAAGAGTGACTGAGACAAACACAAACATGTTACTTTGAGATTGAACAGAAATGCCTTCCTTAAATACACACGCACGCACGCACGCACGCACGCACGCATGCACGCACGCACGCACGCACACAACTGAATTTGCTCTCAAGATGCTTGCAAAGTCACACTACAGCAAGTGTCATGCCAAAGGTTAATAAAAAGTGTATGTTTAGCTTAATCTGGGAATCCTGCACTACACACACAACATGAAATCTGCAGGTTTAGTTTGCAAGATGTCGCTTCCTCTAGGGCAGTACATGGGCGAGTGATGGCGACAGAGGGATTAGAGGCTTACAGGAGAGCACGAAAGCCACTGCCATCTATGAAAGGAAGTCTTAACAGAGTGGCTCTTTACTTTTAACAGCCCTGAGGGAGAGTAAAATGATACCTTTTTTATTGATAGGGGGATTTTGGGCAGAAGGCAAGTGGATTAGGCCAATAGTCTCCATAATGACATGAGATTGTTTGAGCGGAAATTCATTAGTCCCTGTGAACTGGTGCAAAGTCTGCATATGATGTACACATGAAACAATCGCTTCCTGGGCAAACCAACACAGTTGTTTTCCAGAGGTTTGGGGTTTACAGTCACATCTGTAAAGAGCGCATTGTAATTGAAACCTGTAACTTATTTATAGTGCATCAGGGAATCGGATGCTCATATTTCATATGTAACATATCAAAATTTCCTTGAGTCAGTAGTTGTAGCTAGGACTGGGCTGGGTATTGACCCTATATGGGTTTACAATGCAGAATGAAATGTGTCCATAGCACAGAGTTTCAAAAACTGTTAGGTGGCAAAAATTAACATTTGATGCATGCTGAGATTTGTACTCTTTTTAGCTTAAGACACTTCCTGATTTCAACAAACATTTTAGCTATTGTGACTGTTTTATCGAGACAGAGTTCTTTCCCGGCTTCCTGGGTTTAGATAAAATGTAACATTTGAGAAGTTGTACTTTAATTCTTTTATCAAATGGGAAACATGTTTGCATTCATCAAAGTCAGGTATAAAAAAAAAAAAAAGTCAAAAAAAGTTGTTTTGCATTGCATCAAAACTCTGTATTAGTGCTAGTATTAAAGCAGCACTAATCAGTTTTTGGCAGCAGCTCCATGACAACCTAAACAGCAAACACACATTTGACATTTCATCGCCTTAACATGTTAGCAAAGAATCAACACTAACATTAATTTGGAGTTGTGTTTCTGGCAACCTAACAAAATGAAGTCCATTATTCGCTGTCCTTTTAGCTCTCCACCAACTCCTGAGAAAAATATCTGGGTCTTTGGCTTGCTACTTGCTCCGCTACATTCAGGTAATTTTTTTCAGAAAAATTGAACAGTTGCTTGCTGCTAGAAACAAGGTTGATGAGAGTGGAGAAAGTGAACCAAAACAGTGAAGTTATGGGCCATTAAACCAAAACAAAAAGCTGAAAGCCAAAATGCTTTTAAAACCTGAGGGGAACTGTAGAGTTAGGTCATTCTTTGTTAAAAGTCACACCTTTCACATTACACCTAGTCATTTGAATAACTTAATATAAAAATATTGATTAGTGCAGCTTTACAAATGTTCAAATAATACCTAGGCCTTTTTGAAGGGAGGTCTGCATTTATTAATGTGTTTTTAATGATCAAGTGTGAGATTAAAATCTGAGTGCGGATTACTAACAGGGCCTCGGGCCTGTGTTTATATCTCGTCGTCATAACGCCCTCATCCCTCCTACCCCAATCCCCTCAGATGTGTTGTATCATCTCCCAGGGCTGTTGTGTAGCCACCCGGGCCTCTGCTGCCTCCGTTCCTGTCACGGCGTGTTTACAGAACCTGCTCAGACCCAGCTGGCTTCTCTCCTCTGCAATTAGTCTCTGTCAAATCTGTACGCCTGCCTCAGACAATCACTCCTTAGTCTCAGCGTCAACCCCAGCGAACCCACCAGTATGATTCATCACCTGGGCTACAAGGTGCTGCATTGCTTCTCCTAATTGTTCTAAAGACTGAGTGCTAGTAGACCTTATCTCACCTGGGTTGCCATTAGCCAGTGATTGTAAAGTCCATTCAGTACCAAGGGAAACAGGAAGGCAGACACTTGAGTTTCAAAAAATCTCAATGATGTTACTTTTGGACTATTGCATTTTTGGAATTGTAGTTCTTTTCAAAAAGCTCTCCAGCAAAATGTTATCTCAGCCCACCGAGACCAAAACCTGACTAAAAACACACAAAAAAGTTGAAAGTGAATGTGCTGGACACCAGTGAAATAATCCCTGGTGTCCAGCAGCAGCACGTAGGGATCATTGCCTAATGACTGCCATGCATCACGCGGTCTGAATGTTGGGTGTTTAGCGGGGGAGTATGGGTATAGGTGTAGCCTTTGTGATGTTAGCGAACAGGTAGCTTGGCTTAGCAAGCCTCTCCCTCTGGCAGGCAGTGGGCCTCTCTGTGAGGACTGATGAGGTGTCACGATAATCAGCTTCCTATGCAGACTTCTGATTTATTGTCTGGTCCCTTTAAGACACAGGTATAAGCTTGATCAAGTAATTAATGCACTGGGTTTGTTACTGTTGCAGCAATGGAAAGCATAAATTGGTGGCCAATTTAGGAGGATGTGATGACAAATGAGATCAAACCTTGGTTGAAGTTGGGGGGTTTTCATCAGGCTGTAAATGCGCTGAACACTGAGAGGAGTCATACTTGACATATTGAGTTTTCATTATTATGTGTTTTCTGTTGTTACTTAACAGCTCATAAAAAATGTAGTTTAGGTGTGACTTCATCAATCTGTTCTCTCAACTCAAAACAGCATTTGCTTGCCAGTTTCTGGCTAGTGCAAATGCACCAATAAAGTCAAATTACTTCAAATGGCGGGAAGTCAGAGCTTTCCTCTGTCTTCTGTGAGCCCTTTAACCTCTCAGACACAGCTGATGGAGAAGCTGCCAGTTCACACAAAGAGCGTCCTCAACACCCTATGACGGCATCCTCAGCGCAAGCTCAGCACTCCCCCTCCTTGACTCATAAACAGGGCTTTTTTCTTTAAAGGAAATAAGGGAAAGGCAGAGGAAATACCCAAAACAGCACAGTGTGTGGGAGAGGGAGGCAGCATACATCAATCTAAAGCTGTCTCAAGTGGGGGTCACCCTGAGGTGAGGCACCCCCCCCCCAGGGAGACTGCTCTCCAGACCAGAGCAGGAGGCTGGCGAGTATCTCCTGGATGGACCTCGCCTGGTCTCTGTCAAATGGCCACGCTGAATCTGTTAGATGTGTCTCTGGTCTTACAGAATAATACACATTTTCCCTTTTTGAACAGTGAAAACACAAATGTTATATAAGGCACAGATGAAGGTAAATTCTGAGGGACCTTTAAAAAGATTCATTTTTCTAAATTATTTATGTTCCTAAAAATGTTTAAATCCAGGTTTTTTATAAACTAATGATATCTGTTAGTTTCAGGGTGACACTAATAGCAGCGAAGTTTATAACAGCCCTACAACCATGTGGCCCATTTCAGACTTTACTGTAGGTCACAGCTAACATCCTTCTACTTTCTCTTTCTCATGTGTATTTGCATTACAAAGCTGACTAATTCTTAGTATTTTGAAATTCTGGTGACAGGTGAGAAGAAACTGTCTAAAACATGTGAATCTATGAGTGAGTGCATTTTATTAAATTTTTCTCAAACTGGTTTCTCTTTATATGTACACTGCATCATCTAGGATGAGGCTTACTTACCCTTTTTTATTCTTAGCAACAGTTGAATCAAAGACCGACTCTCACTGAATGACTTTAAACATCTTGCTATTGCATGTTTTTTTTTTTAGCTCGGTTGAGAGTTGATAATTTTAAGGCAGAGATAGATTTGGAAGGAATCAAGACCAACTCGGCTGACTGTTAGTGGTGTTCATAACACAGGGCAGAGCATCTTAAGTGCTGTCAGCTGCACTCTCAGGTCATCTATCCCGATAAGATAAAACATTAAGACTATGCTGTTTATATACACACCAGAGACGCATTCACACAGCAGCAGGGTCTTATAAACCCCCTTCTTGTCTGGCCTCTTTCTTCGGGGCAGAATTCAGCATGGAGACCATCTCACTCTGGGAATTTGTTTTAAAGCACTAACAAGAAACAGCTGTGAGGCAGGTCAGAGGGCCTCCGACCAACTGGATTGGCTCTCAGGTAATTTTTTCCCCCTCAGTTCGAGAATGCTGCCCTGATCTTTCTCTTTGTAAAAGTGACCCTCTGTCATTATTCCTCCCCTGGTCCTGTAAATTTTGCCCAGTCTGTCCATGTTCTCACTTCCTCAAACCCCTGCATTTATATGGACCTTTGCAGACCTGCAGACCTACTGTTCTCCATCTGTCCACCAGATGCCTTCAGGGTTCCCCACCTGTTTCAATCACCTGGCTCCGTCTTGCACCTACCCTGCATTAACCCCTGTTTTCTTGCCTTTCCCAGTCACCTGACTCCCCAGACGCACCTGCTCTGCCATTTACCTTTCCCTAATCAACCCACAGTGTATATACCAGCTTTTTTCCTCAGTCAGTCGTCAAGTTCCTCATGTTCACTGTGAACTTACGTCTAGTCATCCTACCAGTTTTCTGCTGCGATTCCTTTTACTGGTGTTTTTGTTTCTGTTGGTTGAACCTGTCTGCTGGCTTGTAAGCCTTTGTTTCACTTCACCTTCAAATTAAGTCACTTGGTTTGGGTCTTCGCTCCTGTTGCCTGCATCGGTCCCTTTGACACCATCATTTTAGGTCCATGTTTTACAAGGATAAAGATGCTGGTGATAGTGGTTGTTATTTGATATTTTGTGAGGACCTGTAATCCCTTTCCCGAATTAATTTCTTTACTAAGAAAAATGTCTCTAACATGTCCACTGCTGCTTTTGCTGAGTTATTAAAGAGAGAAAATAAAGCTCTCTGAGCAGTCAGTTAGAAAAATCTTTTGCTCATCAGCTTAGCGTGATTGCTAACCAAACAGGTCACACAGATGAAAAGATGTATTTGTACCATCAACTCCTGTCTCATACTCATCTGCAAACCACTGCTCTTCTGTTAAACAGTTTTTACTCCAACAGGAGGTTAAATAAAATAAATGACGCAATAGAGCTAATAGGGTATGAAAGCTTTGGACTATCTGACTTGCTTTCCCCATGAAAGTCATTATTGTCAAGATGGCTTGCACCAAGCCTTAAGTTTCTCAGAACCAATGCACTTATTCATGACCTGATAAAAAATATCAAATACTCTTATTGTAGCCATGATGACAAAGGTATGTTCTTCAGCATGGTTACAATACTAATCACGAAGAGTATACTGGCGTTGGTGTACCGGACCTTCGTGGTCATGGTTACCATAATAAACACGCGGTTACACTTATTGAGAGGTCAGATTTTGATTAGGTTTAGGCACAAAAAAGCTTGATTAGGTTTAGTTTTAAAATAAGAATTTTATTAAGCTCAGAGGACCTTTGTCGTAATGGTTACAGCTTGCAGTTAAGGCTGTCAAACAGTCATGGTTAAAAGAAACTACGACTATCGGTTTCAAATGGGGAAAAGGAAAAACTTCACTTTATAGCATTTTAATCGGCCAAAGCCTTGTGTTGCTATAGTTTCAAACTCTGCGCGGCCATTTTGATAAAGATTTGCATGGAGACATTTTCCATTCAGCACCCATTTCCCCCTTTAGTTCTTTGACGTTTTTTGGAGCTGAGGAACCTGTATTGAAGAAGGCTTGAATGAGGGTGGAGGTTTGGTGCCTTTACTGGAGTGAGGGACAGTTACATAAACATGAACAGGCAGTGCTACTGGTTATTGATAGATTTAAACGGCATCAGTTTTCCTTCCTGTCTCTTGTCATTCAGGTTGGAAAACAATAAGTAAGACTCCCTGTTTTCAGGCTCGAATGTGAGAAGAAGTAAAGAGAGTCGGCTGACGCAGAGATAAGCCATGAGGAAAGGAAATAGGAAGAAGAGGAGGGCACAGAGTCAGCAATGACATGAATTATTAGTGCTACAACCTCTTGGATCTGCCAGGTCACAGAACGTGTGCTTTTAATGCTGCTCTGCCTTGAGGTGTGAAAAAATTCCCACAAGACCCCGAGGCAGAGAAGGTTCTTTTTACTTCAACATTATGATCTCAGTTAGATCCTGACACATAAGAAGAATGCTTTTTCTTAAAACTTACAGTTCTTTTTTCACGTTCTCTCCCTTACAGGATGACTTATGGGGAGGTCATTTCATTGAGTCTTTTTTTACAGGTGCAAACACGTACATTTTGTAGATGATATGTTTACTCGGCCTTAATGCAACTATGAGTAAAATGAACAAGGGGCTCTATAAGTAACACATATCACTTTCAGCAGTTCATATGAAGGAGGGGGATTTGTGACACTGCCAGAGAAAAGGAGCTTGCTCTGTTTTAGTCTACATGTCTGTCTTCATTACATTATATGCAGGCTAATGGAAAGGCCAATTAGCAGAATGGTGGAAAGCTTACGGTGAAGAAGAAATGGCATACACAGAAAACTGTCAGCCAAGGGGTAAATGACACCTGAGTTTGTGTACAAATTAAAGAAAGTTTGTTTTTTTTCCGGCAGAACTTTACATGAAATCCCGTCCCTCTTTGATTGTGTGTGCTTGGATGCGTGCACACACGACTGTAATGTGAATGTGGTTTCTGACAACTGAGAGCAGGGTAGCTGAAGCCTCTGAAGGCTCCAGAGATGAGAGCGAGTGGCAAGGACATTACTCAGCAACAACAAACAACAGCCCTCAAGATAAGGAATCATTTGTCACTGGAGCTGTGCTGACAAACAGAATGCTTTCCATGATAAAATTAGCCAACACGCTGCTTCCCATGTGTGACACTGAGAGAGCTGAGTCACCTCAGGGTAAGCCTGTGGGGCAATCTCTTTGATCTGACAGAGACTTCCATGGATATGGTCAGGAAGGGCTCTCAGTCGTATGGAAAATGCTCTGCAATTTTGTAATGTAACTTTTATTTATTAGACTTTTGATTCGAGCTGAATAATTATTCGGTTTCACTATATGGCATATATGATGAAAAAAGGAAACAATGAATGACAAAAAAATCTAAAAAAAAAAGGTTTTTAACATGCATATCCTTGCATAGTATAAATGTCAGTATAATGTGATTTTTGTGATATTAGTTTCGTCCCTTGTCCAGTTTGACATGTGTAAACCCTGTTTTTCACATGTCTTAGTTCTTTGTTTACATGTGTTACACACATCTCTACTGGGAATCTGCCCACTTTATGCCCACTACTTCAGCAGTAGGGAATCACTTCCCCACAGATTTTTCCAGCAGGCCTGCAGATTTAAAGCAGCAAAATTTAACACAGCATTTAATAACTTTGGAAATAGTGGGTAGAAATTATGGCAGGTTTTTCCCATTTAAATTTCCTCTTCTTAAAGGCAATAGAAACAAACATAACAAATATGAAAAAAGCACCCTGTGTTTCACATTATCAGGCATATTTGATTTTTAAAGCAGGCAACGACATCCACAGCCAAGCTGTAATTGCTAATGGGATTGCACACAGAGGGCCATGCTGGCCATGTTTGGAGTAAAGCCCAGGAGTCAATTGAGACTTCTCCGCTAAGATTTGTTCACACAATCCTTGAAGCAATCTCAACAGCATAGTAAACACTGTCAGAGTGTGGAGGGAGGGCATACCGGCCTCCATGTCTCTCCTCCCTTTAAACACACTGCCATGGTGACAAGGGGTCATATTGGTTTAAGACAGGACAAACACCTTACAGGGTCTAAGGTTATGTCTAAAACACATATGCACCCTTTGGAACACATAAACTTGCATTACAGCAATATGATACTGATGTGCGTCTTGACATAAAAACATAATTTATAAAACTTTATTTTGTTAAAATACTTAATGGACAGTGGTAGACGCAAGCTAAGTACATTTACTCATGTACCATACTTACTACTATTATTTCTATTAATACTATTGTTACTCCACTACATTAATTGATAGCTATAGTTAGTAGTTACACAACAGATTATGATTATATATACTTATGATTTGCTTACAATATATAATGCATTTTTATAGATTGAACTACCTAACAGGAATTAAGTAGTTCAAATTAACTCTACCTCAACCATCTACAACAAATGTTTTTACAAGTTAATTAATCAGTTATGATCGAATAATATAATATACTGTCTATGATAACTTAAGAACTGACATTGGCCATTTTGCTACATCATTGCTAGTTCTACTTTTGATGATAATATTTCTCTACAATTAGTTATATAAGAAAAAAAATGCAGGAGTTTCATTTGTAAAGTGGTATTTTTATCTTGTGGTTTTTATTACTTATATTTAGGTAAAGGATCTGGCATTAGGTCCATCTACCTGATTGGCAGCTGCTGCTTCATTCATGCTTCATTATCAGTGGCTCATTCATCAGTCACTCGGCTACCTGCTGAATAGTAATGTCCATTCATATTCATACAGGTGCACCTTTACTTGACAGTGTAATAGATAATTTACAAGCCAATGATACTTGTCACTGTCACTAAGCTGATACTTTCATACCAATGCTGTTTTCTGCTGCAGCACATATGGAGGAAGTTGGGGTGGTAGCTCCAGCCTCCTTTATATGGGTTAAGCTTTTGGCTTAACAAAAAAGCCAAAGATGTAATGTTCATGTAAGTTAATGTTAAGATGGTTATAGTTCTCCCAGCAGAATTCCTCTTTGCTGCTCAGATTATTTTTTCCCTCAAAGAGCGTTTGAGGGAAAAGAGCGTTTCAAAGAGCGTTTCCTGTCAACTTTATAATCATTTGGTAAAAATGGGTAGTTCTTTGACATCTTAGATAAGTGTCTTTGACTGAATGGTGTTACATTCTATCTCCATATCACAGATATCTAGGACAACAATTCAGCTATAAAATGCAACAGATTTCTATGCCACAATAAAACCAAATTAGATTGATTACAAAATCATATTTTGTGATAATTAGTAGATTGGGCCATTAATGCTTTGTGAATGTACTATGCCCATATAAATTCTCAGAAGATTATACAAAGAATGTGGAGTTACCATGGTTAACCTGTTAGTCAGTGTTCAACATTGCAGAAGAACTACCTGTCATACCAGGGACCTTTTGATTAAACAACTAAAGACAGGTGAAATTACTCCTCCGAGTCAATGACGACAAAAACATAAGGGTTATGTCTGCCTTCACAGCTTCCGCTGTTCATATGGAACAAGTAAAAAGGAAATTACTTCTACATTATTCCATTGGATTCCCAGTTGGCTTATAGTATACTTTCCATTTGCATCTGGACTGCATTGTGTGTAGTGTTTGCTCTAAACTACACAGATACTCCCTTAGAGCCTTACAGTGAATATGTCAAAACTCACAAATGAAAAAATAAAAGATTCCAAAGCAAATGAAAAATAGAATGGAAATAGCGACGACAAAGATACAATAAAGTAGGTGAAATTGTAGCTAACGCAAGCAGGTTCTGATGAAGGCCTGAACTCTCTATATCCCTGGTCTCTATGTAACCTGGAAGTCGGCGACTGAACTGAGATTATAGAGAAGAGGGTCTCATTTGTAAAAAGGTTGGAAGCCAAGTTTTGGTGCCTGAAAAAAAAAAAACAAGGCAAAGTTGTCTTTCATGGAAAATTGATTGGGTAAAGGCCACTCCAACGATATTAGACATGAGCATTGGTTTCTTAGTCATGGTGAGACTGCCAATCCTGTGTATATTCGATAATGTCCTGTGGATCTGGAGAAGCTTTGACAAGTGTGAAAACTTAACCCTGATGATGTCATCGTGATGTCATCAGGTCATCTTGACTTGGGTTAGGATATGACAAATTTAGGCAGAAATTTGTCATGTGCCAGAGACTGCCATCTACTGCACGTACTGGCAGATAGTTTTCATCAGCATACAATATGAAACATTTGGGGAACAAACTGAAGGGACTGTCAGTTAAGTATTACTTACTCAGACTACAACAGTAATGATAACAGTGGGATTTCATCAAACCTTGACGTTCTGGAGGGCTAAAATAAGACACCCTGATATAGGAGAGAAGTTCATATGCTATCTCAGTGTTAGTGACGGCACATAGTGAAACAATTACAGTGTGGACTCATGCCAAACTCTAGGCTCCAGACCAAATCCAGGGTGAAGTCCTATACCCTTATCTTGATTCCATCAAAAAAGGAAGGAAAAAACTTGGTAAATTCTCTTTACAGTCTGTTTCCAAAACTAAATTCCATGTATTACATCTAGAAAATGTTGTTTTATACCTCTTAAAGATTCCCAAAAGGGTTTTTTAGCGCAGAGTTTATGTACAAAGCCCCCCCCAAAAAAACAAATGACAACAGACTGACTTCTCATATAATTCTTTCACTACTTAGTTTGGGTTTCCTTTTAATAGAAAAATTCAAACAAAAACCATCTGGATCCATAAGTTGGTGATGGTCTTTCTTGAGTTTGGGCATTGTGGCTTTTATTTTTGGAAGGCCTTAATTAGAAAGCATTTTCCCTTTGCCCTTCTTCAAAGCCCCAATCTAAGAGCACATTGAAGTTTTAACAATTCTGTCTGGCTCTTGATAATGATCCACATGTGGCCCAGTTGTGATCTTCATAAACCAACTTGTTGGGAAAGGGTGCCACATGCTGCCACTGTATTATTCTTAATCTTCTTTTTAAATGTACCACATTAAGTGCTCACAACGAACACCATGTGAAGTTGCACTGTATGCTGTGGTTTGACGAGGGGGAATGAATTATGACTCAATCAAAGGTTGTAGAGATAGTTGGGATTTTGTCAACTTCAGCTATCTAGCATTAGTGAAATTTTTCCAGAAGAGAGAATTAATTACCAGTGCGCATCCACTAGTTACCACCAATCTCCTTAAACCCATCAATACTTCAATACTGTTGTTTCCCCTACATCTCTCAGGTAGTCCATGGTCTTTTCTGTAATCTTCCCCCACGACTGTAGCAGCAAAGTGCAGTTTGGGGATCTTAGGGCGAAACACACCAGCTGCGCACAATGTATTCATCGTACATAATACTGTTTTCAGTGTAAACCCACACACAAAGGCATAAGTACTGGATGGTGGTATAGCATGACAAAACCTCGGAGGGACGAGGTTGGGCTGGATGGATCGGTCAGCAATGTGTGTGTCTTTGAAACAGGAGACTGTTTCTGTTCTTTTCCAATCAACAGTCAGTGTTGGTTTCTATTAACCATGACATTTCCCTATCCTTAACCAAGTAGCTTTTTTGCCTACACTTAATCAAACCTTAAACAGATCAGAAAAAAACATGAATTGATCAAAATCGATGTAGCAGAACCAAAGATTTTGTCTTTTTTATTCCACTCATTTTTCTTCCTTGTCAACATCTGGCACTGACCTTACCCACAATGCAGCATTTTAACTGCCATGACATCACTTGAGGCAGTTTATCAGATTTTGCACAGCTCCCTCTGGAGCCACAAAAGGCTTTATAAAACTTCTTTTACGTATGCAGTAGTACTCCTCAACACCTGTAAACAGACGTTTTTAGCATTTTAAAAAGATTTATATGACAGAGAAATTTTTGTTTTGTTGAAAGTAAAGAAACCTTGCTATGTATTTATTAGAAAGGTTTAGTTAATGATGAGGAACCATATGAACTCCAACAACAAGCTAGTGTAGACCTAGAATGTTGGAGAGACCAAGCGGGAGGGGAGCCATGAGTTGAGTGTTTCTTCTGTACAAAGTCTCTATTTAAGGTAAACCACTCTGCAACAGGGCCTATAGAAACAGAGTTCTGTTTCTATAGCAATTGGCCAGCCCGTCACATTTGATCTCCCCCTGTCAGACCGCCACTTGTCAGCTACTATTAGGGCCAGCGGTTGCCTCTGCTTACATGTGGTACCCATCACCCCAGACCCTGAGGTAGCGACCCTGTTTTGCTGCCGCAGCGCCTTTTCCCCAGGGAAGCTTGATTCACTCAGTCCTGGGATCACCACTGGTTATATGTGCCATGTTATGACAGCTTAATGGTGCTAGTAACTGTGTGGCAGTAGAGTGAGGGAAGGGAGGAGGAGGAGAGAAAAAAAAAGTTAGAGACTGGAAGGAAAGACAGAGGTGAAGGTGCATACAAATGCTTGTCTTTCACAAAGATCAGAGCTGTTATGTTAAGCATGGTAGGGATAGTGTTGCATTGACAGCTTTTAAAGAAACAATGAATTTTTAGCATTATATGCTTTGGGAATTTTAATCCTCACTAAAATTAGGTCCAAGAACAACTTAAAAATGCCTTTAAGATTGGACACCTTGTAGTCCTGAATAGTGAAATAAGTTAGGAGGCTGAGGTGCTAGCTTCAGCAATTATTTTATGAAGGAAAATATTTCTCAGGACATTTTTTGCTAAACATAAGCCTACAGAACCCCTTCTGTTCCTTCTCCCAGTGCAGACTCTTGAGAGTGGCAAGGACAACACAAATTGCCAGTGTGCAAAAAGTATTGGGATACCAGTGTGTAACATAGGCAACAGTTAAGCTAAAACACAAACATAATATTTCACAAACTCTTCAACGTAAAAGACATATTAAAAAAATATTATATAAATATTCGTAACTTTGTAAACTGTTCTGGCTGCCTGTCCTGGTAAGAGAAGAGGCGAGTCACTCAAAGTGAAAACCTTGTATAATTGGTGTTACTCCATCTGCTCCAAAGCTAAGGTCTGGGGCAATTACAGTCTCTACAGCTATGACAAGCTGCTGGAGCTAAACACTAACCAAACAGTCAAGGTAACACGCACACACAGATGTATACACAAGGCCAATTTCACAAAATCACAAGCAGTCTAGTGCTGAGTTAAGTTAATGCACACCTGCAAAAATAGCTCCAGTGCAGCTTCCTTTGCATGAGTAAGTAAGTTAACAGTTCCTTGCATTAAGACACATTACAATATACTAAATAAATCTTTCACACAAAGTTTCTTTTCACCCTTTGACATGCAAACAAGAACAAAAAATGTCCATGTTCTGAATGATCTGATTCAGTAAATTTGGGATTGAGCCATGTGTACCGATGCATGGATTAGTGTGAAGCATGAAGGGATGATCTGAAACCCTTTGCTTTAAACTGGAACAATATTTGTTTTAGGGTGGTAACTAACAATTATTTTCATCATCAAATAATCTGTTTATTAATTTCTTGATTAATCAGTTAACTGTGTGGACTGCAAATGTCTGAAAATAGCAAAAAAAAAAAAAAGGGCCATTACATTTTAAAAGACTCCAAGGTGACTTCTTCAGATTGTTTGTTTTGTATGACTAACAGTCCAAAATCCAATTAGATATAGTTTACAATCATATAAGAGTAAGCTCTAATTTGTTTGAGATCGTTTTAGCTGCTTTAAAGCCCATCTAACTTCCCCTAAAGTGTTTTAGTTTCCCCTAAATCACGTGAAAGTGCCTTGAGACAAATTAACTGCCATTAAGATTCGGGCACTTGTCACTTCATGTTTAACTGCATTTAAAAGAAGTGAAAAACCTAACCCCTTGATGCATATAGTCAGACTAAATACACAACTTCATGACCTGTTGATGGATAGTTTTGCAGTATTCATATATTTTACCCTATATACTTCTGGAACATTTATAACATTGATCAGTATTTGCTCATGTCTCTTATTATGGCTTACTGTGCAAGTACCCAGTTTGAATGTTAATTGTCATGAGATGGCTTTTGCATTCAATGTTCCAAAATTTGGGATGATTTTATGAAGTGATTGCTAGTCTTTGATGGGTAAGGGTCTCTATGGTTTTGGCAGCTTTTGCCAATCCCCAGCCTCCCTGATCCCACATCCTCAAGTCCCAGACGCCTTTAAGTCTCCACCAGTAGAGCAGGTCTGGCCTCACGGAAGGAAATATTACCTGGAGCGGAGCTCTAATTGGCAGCCACCCAGACATCCTACAAGTGCAAAATGGCCGCAGCAAAGAAAGAGTGAGAATCCCAGATTCAGAGTGAGGGAGAAGGAAGAGGGGGTCCAAAACTCACAGATGCTCTCTCTGAGCCCTCACCCTATGTCCGGGGCTTAGGGCTACTTCCCCCTCTATAATTAAGGGGTTATCCCCCTGCACAATGGAGAAATTAAACTGTAAAACTGTGCAAGGCAAATTACTGCTTTTCCTGGGAGTTAGAGGAAGCGTCTTGATATGTAAACAATACCCTCTCTTCAGCTGAGTACCCTCTCCCTTTCTCTCTCTCTCTCAGTCTGTCTCTCAGTCTCTCTTCCTTTCTGTCACCCCCTTTCCTCCCTTCCCCGCCTCCCTCTTTATTCCGTGGGAATTTCAGATGGGCCAGATACTCTCTAAGACTACAACTCTGTTGAATAAAGAGGATTTACAGTACCTTTATCGCTTAAGCATCTAAAACCTGTTTTGCCAAAGCTAACACTCAGAGAATGTGCACTGCACTCACACAAAGACAATAAACAGATACACACACAAACACACACACACACACACACACACATTTACATTTCTTATGAAATTGGGTTGGTGACAAATAAATGTGTATACAGACCCTCTTTGTGGGTCTTCAAAGTGTTTAAGTTTCAAAAAAAGTACCCCAGGGAGGTGTTCATTGACTGCTATGCTGTACTTGCTGGCTGAAGAAGCGCCATGCCAGAACATGCCAGACATTACAATCATGACAGTTGATGCCAAACTTATAATCTCTGATAAGACAACGATCTGGAGACAGGCTGCACCAAACCGACAGGGTCAAGCGGTGATTGTGAGACTATACATCCACACTAAGCCAGCTGATTTACTTAAGCTCTCTGTCAACACTGAAAGGCCTGAACAATGGGATGATGGTTAAATCTCTTTCCTTTTTTCTTTTTTGGTCAGCAAACAACAAAATACATCACAGCCAACATACCGACTCTGGTTAAATCAGCTGAAACTGCAGCTTCGTGTGGATGGAATGGAGTGAAGACCAAAAAAAAAGGTGATTTTAAATTTAACCCTCTTAAGATGTATTTACAATTGTGCAGGGGTTATGGCATAGCTAAAGGGTAGTGATTGTCAGAACACAATTATGGTGGCTGCATGGAATATTCTCATATTTAGTAAGAAAGACTGTGGATCTTCCCACCGTTGCTTGTATCAAAAAGTGAATGCAACAATGTACACACAAATTGAATTAAAGCACAGTACGACTGGATGACATAAAATACATCCATTTAGCGTTACAGTGGTGCATTCAACAGCTGATATTCAACACTGAAATATAAATCAAAACCTGCAGCAGTTAATTGTGTCAATACAGAACTCCTTGAAGGTATTACTGGGTACACTGTAAACATGTATGAATGTAAGTATGGGGCTGCAGCTAATGATATATATATATATTTTTTTAAGTTATTTTCATTATTGAGTAGTCTTTTCTGAAAAATACCCATCTGAAAATCTTATCTGAAAATAACCAACACCATTTCCCAGAGCCAAGCTGATGTCCTCATATTGCCTGTTTTGTACACAAAAAAGTTACAGTGACAAAGAAATTACCATGACAAAAATGGGAAAGAAGCAAGTTCTGTCATTTCAGCACGTAGAATCAGAGAATGTTTGGCATTTTTTCTTTGATAAATATCACCACCACTGATACCACCACTATTCGAGTGTATTTGTTTGTGGAACAATACACAGTCTGAGTGGATTAAGGTTGTTTTTCATTTCAGCTGACATATTACTGTACTAAGACAATTCACTGTCTTTCTGAAACAACTGCTATGTATCAGACAAACTTAAAATATAAGATCATGGTGTTCAAGCTGATAAAGAGTCTGCTCTCAGTGTGCACGCGTCATAACCATGTCTGCCATGAACATGTCTGTATTCGCTGCTGTCAGGGGGTGACCCCGCTGCTCTTTGAAGCCCGAGCCAGGAATTCTCAGGCTTAGCTAACACCGTTGGGGAAATCACCTGGCAAACAAAACACAACAGGCTTACACGCTATCCTAACACATACAGGCTTTCATTCAACAAACCCTTTTTATTCGTAGACCATTTATTAGACAGCTGCCTCCTTCCACTTAATAAACATAGTGAAGCTAAAGAAGAGCGATGAACGTTGTTGCAGTAATCACAAAATGAGGTAATTATATTTTTTTAGATGAAAACTTTAATGCAGCATTTATAGATGTGTATTTAACAGAAAAAGGGTTTTAGGGTATTTTCATTGGTGGTATCTATGATCTCTCTTCAATCTCTGTTCATCTGCAACTGGACCAAAATATCACATGTTGGCTTGTGTTGCCTTGTGAAGAGGTTTCTTTCCGCTATTTATTACCCCTGTTTACATTTCTTGTAAACTCTCTGTCTCCTGGTTCGATTTATTGAAGGATACGGTATCTTTTACTCTCAGCTCAGTTCTGATTTTCTCTTAGCGACATTTATCCCTCATGTCTTCACCGTCTTTCTCAGTTTTGGCTAGTGTTATTATTCCAAACGTCTTCGAGTTTCCCTCTTCCCATGCCCTTAGTGGTTTACAGTGTAATCACAAAAAAAAAAGAAGTCAGAATGACACTTGATTCCTCTGACACTTTATTTCTGTGATTACACTTTTTCTATATTCTACTTTGCTTAAATTTACCACCACCATCATGGATTTGTATCTGTTCTGATGCCATACAAGCTAAAAACAGCACTGTAAATCACATTGGGTAAAAGTATCAGCCAAGGCGCACATGTAATGTTTGGGTTAATTGAAATGAAGATAATTTAGAATTTAAATCCTGTTTCTAGAAATGGAGTGGATTCTTTCATTCGAAAAAAAAAACAAAAAACTGAGCTTTCAACCACATCACATGGTCTGTATCAGGAGTCATGAGTGTGATGAGTCAGTCAGGTGATAACAAGGAAATGGAGCCAGCTCCATTTCCTGGGAGCATGAACTTTAGAATTGGTTGAAAGTGCTGTTAAAGCTGAGCCAAAGATCAAGTATGAAGTTTAATGAACCTTGCTCAAGTATTCTATTTTATTCTATTCTAATCTCAACAAAATGTCCATTGACAAGCTCTTTTAGAAATTTCAACCAAATCTCACGGTCTTCATCAGGTGTCTAATCAAGTGACCAAAGTTCGTAGAAGGGTTTTTAAAGTAACAGCCCAACATTTTTGGGGAAATACGCACATTTGCTTGCGAAGAAATACTTACAACTGCACCTGAAACCTTGTTAAAAAATAGTTTATTTACTTTTCTACATTTCTCTACGTGTATTTCTTAACTTTGGCCAGAGCCAGGCTAGCTTTTCCCCCTTGCTTTCAATTTGTATGCTAAACTAAGCTTATAACTTCCTTGCTCCAGCTCTGTACTAACTCTCAGAGATGAGATTGATATCAATCTTCTAATTTTACTATTGGAAAGACAGCGAATGAGCATATTTCCCAAAAGGTCGAACTATTTGTTTAATCTGTCTCGGTTCAAGCATGGTCATCGGTGTCCACTTGTTACCATGTGACCAACATTCCACACTCTGGTCTTGTGAAAAAACCTGAGCCAGCTCCTTTTGCTGAAAAAGACTAAGATGCAGTTGAAATCTCTTATGTTCAACCTTGAAATGAGATCATTTTATCATACATACTGTTCCTAACCTTTGCCTGTACAACAGGCTTTCAATGTAGTAAAATTTGTGCCAGAATAGTAAATAAGAAATTCAATAATAAACTGCAGGAAGCAAAAATGACACCAAATATTATATGTGACATTTGTTTATGAAGCCTTTCAATCGTTCCTCTCTGATTGTCTTTTTAGGACATAGTCCAGGGGCCAGTGAATTGTAATGCAGGGACAGAGTTCATTTGATATACCTTTGTCCATGTTATTTACCTAGGCAACCTCAAATGCTTATTTTGCTTGTTGCACGGTTTACTCGTCTGCGACCTGCCCCTGGGTTGAGGCCATTAGGTGTTATGAACGCTCACTCCATCTGGAAAGAGATTCACCCTCCTGGTGATGTGATCATAAAAATATATTGTAAAAGTTTATTTTTTTTAGAAATGTTTATGGAATTCCTCCGCCTCTGCTGCAAACCATATCACTGACTAGGTAGGTAAGATGGTTTGCTATTGTTTCTGGCCATGACCATTTTATTCAAAAGTTTTAGCCCAGTTCATTTCACTTACAGTAGTTCACCCACAGGCTGACAGGTGATATGTATGAACAAGTCTGGCTCAATGTGACTCTGCCCCTGAGCTCCCAGTGATTAGACTAATTACTAAATGCTAACGGAGGCTGGAGAGCACCAGCAGCAAAACCTTATATCTATAATTACAAAAACCAGCAATTCGCTCAGGAATACTTTCACTGAAGACAAAAATCAATTTCCTCCTCTTTCTTTCTGGGGTGGCTACAACACAATCACACCAGGCATTAATTGTAAAGACACACATTTTCCACTGGCTTACTCGGGCTGAGACAGAACTGAAGTGATAGGACGTCTTTAGAATAGCAGTCTGGAACATTTAATACAATGCACACATTTTCCTTGGAGAGCTATATGTTGATGCAAACCTTTCAATGCGTATTTTGTTTTATTTTTTCTCGACTGACGTCTTAGTAACTGCAGACATGCATGTGTCCACATGGGCGAGTGGGCTTCCTTGCTCCGCGCAGCGCTGTGACTGATTCTTTTCCTCCAGCAACATTTCTGTGCGGGCGGGCAACAGCTGTATCTGTAGGCGAGGGTGGGGGGTGGGGGAGAGTGCGAACCGGAAGAGCCTGACCACAAACTGTCCGCCTTTAGACCAACTCAGCCATATGAACCAGGCATGTTTACATAAATGCCTCCCGCCCATGTTTACAGCTAGCACACATTTTTGTTTTACCATGTCTAAACTCCTCAGATGTTTATTTTGCCTCACTTGAACTGTGAGTGTTAGGGCTACATTAGCGGATGAAAGTAGCTTTGGCTGGCAAACTGGTGGCTCAAGTCCTATGGATACCGAGGGTTACACCGGGTCAGGGAGATTGAGAGTTCACATCATAGAAATGCACTGGCATGGACTTTCAACGAGTTCTTTAACAGTATGCAGCGTCTTCCCGTCCAAAGAAATCGGTTGCCTGAGGCAACACCTTAGAGAAGAGGAGAGAGCTAGGACCTTATTGGGCTGATTCCCATCAGTCTAACAAACAAAACAAGCAGGAAGTGTCTTAGAAGCAGGGGCATGGATTACACTCATGCATGCTGGGAAAGAGCTTTCTGTTTAAGAGAGGATGAAGCACAAAAAGAAAAAGGGAAGTACAAGCCAGGGAGAAGGGAGAGACTCAAGGGATAGGGAGAGAAAGCTGGTTGACAGAGTGTTGGTTAATCCCCTAAAGCATCCATATATTGCCTCCACCTCCTCTCCCACTGCTTGTAAACGGCAAGGAATGTAACATGTTGTCTTTGGGCCCTGCGTGTGCAGACGCCTCTGGTAGAGAAAGATTTATATTCGCAGACATTGCCCAAAGCATACCATGTTACTATTTTAACTCTGGAGGCTTTGAAGCTGAGGCAGAACGTTCCAAAGAGACAACTAATATCAGAAATGTCCTCTCATTTGAGCCTGATTTATGTTTTATAACCACATTAGAGACCTGCGAAAGGCTGTTAGTTTACCATCGAGTCAACATACGATAGGCATTTGCTCAAAACTACAATTGGAAGACTAGGCTGCTTAATATTAGCCTTTAAGACTGTCTCCTAAGCATTCACTAAAATAAACATTTGTCTTGTGATATTCTTTTTCAAAACTATAAAAGACAAGGCTCTATAACGCTTTTAACTTCTTAAGAATTCCTCTGAACTCTGTAGTTGGATTCAGCTTGGGGTTTTTGTGCTTATTTACCTCAAGTAAACATAAAAAGAAGCCAGGGAACTTATTCATAAATCAAGCTTTAATTAAAATGTGAAAGAAATAATGATAATACTGTATATATATATAGCATATTAAGCTGCAAAACCCTTCTCTCTGGAGGAGAACCATACTGCCTCCTACTGCAGTTCTCTTCTCTTAGTATGTAGGCCAACACTTCTGTGATGAGAACGCCCTGTAATAAGTGATGATAAAGTCGGCAAATTCAGCATCTACTCAAGGCCTCAGAAACCGATGTTTTTGGCTTTAACACAGAAATCAGCAAGGCCAAAAAATACCAATGAAAAAACAAGATGTCCCCCTTGTGCTTTCACTTAGCATATCTAATCTTTAAATCCTGTCTTGGCCAGCCGGTGCCCCGAAGTGAAACTCTAGATAAGACAGAGGGACAGACAGAGAAAGAGATGCGAGGATGGAAGCTAAAAGGGGAGTTGAGGGGTGACTTGGAAAGCAACCAAGTTAACTGTTTATAAAATCCACATGAATTTAATATAAACACCAATCTCTGTAACCCAGATAGTCAGTCAGCCATGCAAGTAATTTATCAATACTGGCTGGCTGGGAATATGTGAACATGTAAAAGACAAGAAATTAATGTAATGCTGCATTAGATGTGTCCTGTCCCAACATGCTGAACATATCAGACACAAAGTCTAGTTGTAAACTGATTCTGCAGATGAAGAAGCTATACGCTTGCAAATAAAGGCCATAAATTGAAAGTCATTCCGGGACAGAAACAATATCGGTCGCTCTTGAACTCATTCTTGGAGGACAGCAGTGAGTTCTCGATTGTGTGCAGCTATAAACTCTGACAGGAAAATAAACAACACTGGGACTTGGTCAATATTCCTTCCTATAAGCTTGTTGCTTGGAGGTCTTCTCAAGTATCAGGGAAGGAATTATTGAAATGCTGTAACAAAATGTTACTGTAGATGACACCTGATATGACACCTCTCAACAGTGGGGATACGAATATGTACTTTGGGCTGTTAAAAATGAAATCCATGTCATATTTGGGGGCTTTAGGAGCCAGGGGAGATGTTTCTTGTGTGCACAGCCACGTAATCCGATCTACAGTATTTCTTTGAATTGGTAAGATACAGTACATACAGTTGCATTGTACTACACGCTTAACCTACAAGTTTCTTTGCTTTGGTAAAAGAATAATTCACTTGTCCAGATGTTATGGAGTAGAATAGGCATTGTGAGGAACTGCATTTTTCTTCTTTCACTGAGTAGAATACTTCAGTTATCAGGAGATTAATTCTCTGATTCTTTCAACTAAGGTGGAGGGCCAAGGAGTTAAACCCAAAGGGGGCATAGGGGTTTGGCATGAATGCAGGCATCCCTGCATAACCCTCGCCACTGAGCAGCCCCACCCCCCCTCCGCCTCTCACCCAGTCTGTGGAACCACAGCAGCGTAAGAACCTCATTTAGGGACATAGAAAGAAAGGCCGAAATCTCTTTCTCAGGAAGATTAGTGGCTGTCCTCCCTTTGGAGTAGGCCTGTGGATAGAGAGTTAGATTGGGGTAAGGGGGGTGTCTATTTTTCTCTGGGACATTTTCCTCTGCTGGGGGGGGGGGAGTAACCAGTGCAGAGACCCTGGTGGAGACCCTTCAGGCTCAAGCTCCATCTGAGACTTATCCATGATGGCCATGATTATCACCCAGATCCTTATCGCATAGTCACACACTACTCCCATCAAGACAAATTATGCTAGACTTCTATTCTTCATACATGTACGTTACAGTGAATGTTCCGAGTCAGTGGTAAGACTTGCAGCTGATCCATTTTCCTGAGGAAAAACTGGAAGAGGGGTTATTTAATGCTGTATTCTTATTTAGAGACAGCAAGTGTTGACAAAGGTTATAAAGTCTTTTGTGGCGCCTCTCATCGGCACCCTTCTTAGATACATCATAGTAGTGAATAATTATCTATAGACAATGTGTTTTACATGCTGAAGAACATCAATCCTCGGTGAGAGTTCACAAGCTACGGCCAAGATCTAAGAAAGATGAATATAACACACTGGTTAGGTAAAATCAGAGCATGACTGCTCCACTGGCCTTGTAAAGTCAACACCAATGTGAGAGATGATGGAAAAATTCTCTTTGGCAAACTTTCTCCGCATATAATAAGGGCCGTAAAACAACAAGCTGGCACGTCTGTGTTTGAAACTGTAGCTCCTTCTCAGTTAAGGCCAGAGGAAGACAGCACATCTGAGCATCTATACCCTCAGATTGTGTGAAGCAGGGAGGAGAGGGTGCATCAATCACAGGTATTCCTTTGAAACTGTGAGATGTTTTACAGTTCTGGAAGCGGGCACCTAATCTGAACACATGTTCCTCTGACATAGTAAGGCACAAACTGACACAGACTCGTAAATCCCGGGGCCTTGGAGTCAGGTTGCAAGGGCTGAGCCTGTGGAAGCATGCCCTGTAGCTGTGAGACAGATGCAGGCTGTCAAACAAAATGTGGGTGCCCATTTAAAACCATTAACAAGGCCCTGAGATAGAAGCCTGATTCCTATCATTTGGAGTGAACCCGACCTGCGTTTGTGCCAGCATCCCTGGCCACTTTCCTACCTTCTCTACTTCCCCTTGGACCCTGACACAAACTCTGCATTACACATTTCCATTATATCTTCACACAGAGAAACTGTCAAGGTCAACAGGGCAAAGCATGTCTCTATGAAACACAGGCAAAGTGAGCTCTCATTAAACAAGGTATGAGATTTTTGCTCAGCTGACACAACGGATTAGGGTGAACAAGATGTCCTCATGATGTTTATACACAGTTTTATTGTGCAGTTTTATTTTCAAGATTAAAAAACTATATTGTAACCTACATGGTTTGGATTACTTTGCAAATCCAAATCAAATACAAGTGAGTTGAATAAACAAAGACCTTTAAGGAAGCATGAACGTATCCAAGCTACTTGATTCTTTCATGCTTGTCCCGTATTTTTGTTTGCACTGCATACTAATCTGAGAACCAGTTCAAATAAAAAGAAGGAATAATTAAATTGAAAACAAAAGCAGAACTTTAAAACTATCTAATGACATATTAATGCCCTACTTTTACTGTTCCCCATTGTGACAAAGCGAGCTTTGTGATGGCAGGCCACCAGGCCCTTCATTAAACAGTAAAACAACTTGAATGATGTGTTTCTGCACTGGCCCCTCAGATGATGCCAGTGTGTCTTCCTAGGGGCTTTCAGTGTCCACCAGCAGGCGTTAGTAATTTATATCAGTTGTACCTCAGAGGCCCGAACAAGGTCCTCCAACCTCGTTATGAGGAGTTTTCATCACACATTCACTAATGAAAACATGAGCTCTCATCTTTTAATTATGACCCCATTATAGAGGGAGTCTTGCACACTCTGCACCCTCTGTGTGACCTCACAAACACAAATAACTCCTGATGGGTTGGGACTACTTTTTTTCAGTAATGGAAGATTATAAAAATTCAACCCCCACAGCCTACATGACACACAATGGTCATAACTGTGTAAATGACTGCATAATTCATTTCATGGCAAATGCAATATTTCCTTCTTTGCTGGTTTGAAAAACTTGTGGCCTATTTGTGGAGGTGCCAGGGAGGGCGCTCTGAAATGTCCTAGTTTCTCACCCCGCATCCCTAAACAATTAATGCTCATGGCTCCTCTTGTGGCAGGCCACCAAACCCATCATTAAGCATAAATACCGCCACAATGTCATACGACATCTTGTTAGCATTTCAAAGGTCCTTCCCTCCTCCCAGCCTTTAGCTGAGGCCTCTGATACACCATGTAGTCCACTGCTATGCCAGCCTTTTTTAGTAATTCATGAAATTTACACTCGGGAGGTGAGAACAAGGTCTTTCGACCTCATTATAACATTTTTTCATCACCCATTCTTTGACATCTCTGAAACATGCGGCTTCCATCTCTGGGTCTAACTCTTTTCATGTGCCAACAAGCAACTTATGTGAGTAGCCATAATATTTCAGTTCACTGCACTGCAGAGAACATACATGATCCTACAGAAAAACATTAGGATACAGGCGTGCTGTAATATACTATTGTTTAAAATGAACAGAGCCAAATTACTCCTAATTTATCACTGAATTACTAAATGACTTATATAACATTGCAGTTATTATGTGTAATGCCTACTCTACACTCACCTGTTAGTTTATTGGGTAGCTAACACTAGCTAAAACTAATGGAGTCCAATACACCAGCCTTGGAACAAATCCTAGCTTCATTGTGGATATAATGTTCAGTTTTTGACTTGATTGTCATTTTGGAGGCAGCAGTCTGTGGTACTATTGAAATATATTACATCACAGGGACAGGTGTTTCTATTATTTTGTCCACCTCATTTATATCAAAGAGGGGAGGCTAAATAATACAAATCCCTCTCCGTGTAATATAGCACAGTTCAAAAGCACCACAAGCTGCATCCTCCAAAATGATTAAGTTGAGTCTACAACGCTCTTAAAACTGTTTCAATAAAAACTGATCATTCTAACCTTCACGTAGGATTTATTGCAGGACTGTTGTATTAGACTGCATTAGTTTAAGCAAGGTGTACCGAATAAACTGCCAATGTCCACCCTATGTCAAATATCTTGTGTAAATGGTAAGTGAGAAAACAGCATTGGAAAATTGTTGTACCTCTGGTCAGAGTGGTGGGTGAGGGCTTTTTTGGGAGTTCTGAGAAGCTGCTTCCATCCAAACCTGAGCCCTTACACTCCTTCTTCTCAGTGGCTGTTGGATTTGAAGTCTCCATGCTGCTCTTCAATTTCTGTCACAACCTGAGAGGCAAGAGAGACAATAACGTTAGGTAAAATATCTGATGTTGGCTGTGACAATGAAAAAAAGAAAAAAAAAAATCCTGCATTGTAAATGAATTAATGCATTTTACATTTCAAGTGGCTGTGGCAAATCAAACATGGCAGCAAGAACAGCAGGAAAAATGGCTTAATGGTGTGGAGGTCTTTAGACAGCAGGAGGAACAGCTGTTGGGTTTACAAAAAACTAAGTTATGATGACACTGTATAACACAGTGCTATTTGAAAAAAACTGAGACATATTACAATGTGGTCACTGTTATTTCTCTATAGGTGTGCATATATTTATTCTGTCAAGTCAGTCCCTAAACACACATACAGGTTTTCTCAGTTCGATGCAATGAGTTCACAATGGCCCCTCTGTTCCAATTGTAAACATGAGTGGCCCTTAGCATTGAGGTTTTAGCCGCAAACGCCGTGTTAATACCTCTTCATGTCTGTGTGAATGGCTCGATAACTTGGCAAAGTGCCACTTGTTTGACTTGTTGGGACCTACAAGATCATCCTCTGCCAAGAACAAACAAGAGCCAGTCCTCTGGCCTCGGAAGGAAAAGTCATTCCACTCTAGCTAGTTTGTGACCATCACTTTTCCACCTGCTTTCAGGCACTGATGAAAAAAATTTCTGTGTACTGTGACAGATTGCTGAGATGATGGCAAGACAGAACAACTGGATTTAATCTGAAGGGGTGTCTTCGTATTTCACAGTTGCAAGGGAAAGGACATCTTTCCATGTAAGGTCTGCAGGTTTGGAAAACTCAGAACATTATTTTAATACAGCATCTGAATGCTTCGGGGCATCCAAATAAAGCACTTCACTTTTCTCCTGACACCTGTGGGCAGCTGTGGAAAGTCAGTTGATTAAAACTTCACATGAACGTATCAAAGAAATAATTTTGCATTCTAAATTCTTTTAAAACAAAAGTGATTATGACTTGACTTGTGCTCAAACGGTAGCTGTAGGAAAGAGCACAAAAAAAAATTAAAGGATGAAAGGAACATATTAAAAACACGCTCTTTAAAATACTTGATGGTATGAGAATATATAAATGCAAATACATAGTTATGAGTGCTAAGAATGATTCTGTCATTAGAAGGTAAACATAATTGTTCAGTGATCTGGTTACTGCTAGCCGAATGTGTGAAGTACTGTTTTTGGTTTCATGTGGATATGCAACATGTCATCCTTTATTGTGAGGCGTGTGTACTAGCAGCCATGTCTGTGACCCTTTGGAGGTGCCAGTCTCCTGTCACTGAGCCAGTGTAAGCCGATTAGAGGTGGGCGACTAACAGGTTTAGGCTGCATCTGTTTCTTTTTTTTTTCTGGTGCCAAAAAGTCCTCAAGCTAGCCAGGGAGCTGTCTTGTCTTGGAGGACTCCGTCACTCTGACATCACCTTCGTGATAGATTTTAATGTGCTCTTTCGTGGGCTTTTATCGTATTCAGTGTTGGCCAGAGAGCAGGCTCTTGGTAGTGAACCCTCTTGGCTCAGGAAAGATGTGCACATGAACACACCAGTGCTCACAACAACAGTGTTTGCCTTTTAAGCAGCCTCCCCCTTAAAAATAACTATGAACCTTCCCCTTAACATCACCCTCTGATGAACATCTGGCACTGCATTAATAGCTGTTTCCATGCTTTTTCAGCATGCCAACTATCTGCTTTCTAGTTGTCTCTGAACCTCGAGCCAATATTTTGATGAAGAGGTTTGGGTACAAGCACCTGTAAAGGTAATTTAACTATATAAAAAAAGTCCTTAGGTGCAGTTTAGATGACTGTTAAATCTAGAAACAGTTTCAGTAAAACTGCTAGATTTGAGTTCATTTCTCAAAAAGTGAACCCATTTTCACCCTGACCCCGCCAACCCCAACCCCCACGCTACCACCACCACCACCACCACTTTCCTTAATTCTCTGGAGCTGTTACATTTACCCCACTTCTTGGTGTTTCCCTACAGGCCAGACCCGCGTTGCCCCAGATGACAGGGAGGCCCAGTTCTGACAGGCTGGTACAGGTGTCAGGAGCCACATGGACAGATGGCAGGGGCCAAAGGTGAACAAACAACAAGGGTGCACTTCTTTTCTCATCTTGTGGTTGGCTGGGCAGTCCGATGTGGCACGAACAGGATAAGGGCCACCCTCCCCACCCTCTCCTTACCCCACCCTCTGATGCCATGTGATCACAGGCTGGGGACTTACAGAGTGTGGCAGGATTACCACCTCTTCCAAAGCACACAACTCACCTAACTCTCTGGATATCAAATGTCGATTTCTCATTATGCAAATAAATGTTACATGAATAAATCTTCTATTTTATGCTGTGTCTGATATCACCTCTGTCATATTAATGAAAAACTTCTACATCTGGTGTCCTGAAGACCTATCACAAGAATTGATGTTGAACAGACCACCTCAAAACAGGGAAAAGATGCTCCAGTATCAACTTCATTGTCTGTAGTGATTTCTGGGAAGTGCAGAGCAAAAACACCATAGCAATGACTGTCTAGCACCAAAATAAAAAAAAACAAGAATCTCTCAGATTACTGCTTTTGATGATTTATTTAGTAAGTTTCAATGCAAAACTACTTTTTACGCGGGTAAGGCAGGACCAACCATATCCGAAACCTAAACCCTAAGTTTTACAGTGAGACTCTTTTGTCCTTGTTCCTTCCTGCCACACAACCACAAAACTGGATGTTTTTTCCATTGAGAAATGTCTTTGCCTTTAGTGAATTGTCTTACAAACATCTGAAATGAGGTTTAGAGAACAATCTATGTCTTCGTGTATGTTTTTTTCCCAGCCGAGACTGCTGGTGTTGGTGGTTTTAGTAATGAACACAGATGCCAAGAAATATGTCTTGTATTTAATACATTCAACAAATTCTTCAGTGCTATTTTCAAACACAGTCCACCACAACAGGAAGTCTGGTAATATGTTCTGGATGAAAGTCAAATTTTCATATTCAATGATTCATAACCAAAATAGGCAGCAGAAAAAGTCTTTTTTTCTCAGCAGGTTTAGTGCATAGGACGGAATTATTGTCAGGGAAAAGTTAGATTTATAGCAGAGATTGTAGTCTTGATTTTCCTCTACCAGTCCTGACTCTGATGGGCCATCCAGACATGCCACTTAACCACACGGAACACAGGAAAAAGACTGAGGTAATGGGGAAAGTCACTGTTTGATTTTCTTCTACCCAGGTCAGTCTTAAAAGAGGGACAGATAATTCAACTTGGTTCCAATGCAGATATCTTGAAAGAAGAAAGTCAGAATATTCACTTGACCAATGAATTTACGGTTCAAGTCAGTAATTATCTCGCTCCATTTGCAGATTTCCTCTCATTTAAAGAGAACAGTCTCTCTGCCTCATCTTTTCTTCTTTTTCAACTGCTCTTCCTCTCGCTGTTAATGTACCTTTCTACCCCCTCTTCTCAGACTTGCAGGACTTTTGTTATGAGACCTGGTGTGTGTTTTGCTTAGCGCCTTGTTCAGTTTCAAGTGTTCCTCTCCTCCACTACCGTTCAACAGCTCCCCTTTCACCAACACTGAAAGGAATGCAAACACACATCAAAAGAGCCCCTCTCATTTTGAAGATTTCCAGGCTTTGCTCTTCTTCCTTTTCTTTCCTATCTTTCAGTCAATGCAATCCGTATGCTGGTAGGCTCTCTTTCCTGGCATCGCACAAACACACACACTCACACACACACACACACACACACACACACACACACACACACACACACACACACACACACACACACACACACATACACACATACATGGGTGCACACAGAAAATTTGCACACGCACAATGAGAAACCAACTGCTGTCCCACACTCTGCTCACTTGGCAAACACAAGAGAGATGGATAGGTGAGGTCTCCTTGCCCCTATGCCACCTGCAGACCTCTCTACTCCGGTTTCTGATGGTGACACACATACGGGTTAACATAACAACCACTAAAAGCCAAAATATGGTTTTGTTTTACATATTTTTTGTGTCTTCATCACAGACGTGATGTTGAAATGTTATTTTTCTGAACTGGTTGAGAATAAATCGTGCTACTTCAAGTATTTTGATTAGCTTTTGCATGTAAGACAGAAAGTTACTCATTTACTGTACCTCGAATTTTCAGGTACTTGTACGTTACTGTATTGGAGTATTTATATACTCCAATACATTTTAGATGAAAATATTTTTACACTAGTTTTTACATTTCAGTCAGCAATAATGTACTTTTCAGATTAAGAGTTTAGGACCAGGTTATAAAATATTATGCATTGTTATAAAAACAGTAGTTATAATTAGTTCCACCACAACCAGCTATAAAAATAAAATTCACCTCATACATTAAGGCATCGATAATAATAATCTAATATTGTAATACATAAAAAATATAATACTTTAATACTCTCCACAATAGCTAAATGACAAAATAGGTTTTTTGTCATTGCCTTCTAAAATGTGACACATGATCTCTAATCTGGTGTCTCTCTGGTTTAAGATTTGGTTAAATTTAGGCAACTAAACCTAGTGGCTGAAGCTGCTCTAATCAATATTTTGTATTGAAAATTGATTTTTGAAGTTTCAAATTTTCAACTTTGAATGGAAGTTTATAGTGAAACAGATTTCTTGTGACGAACCCACACAGAATTATCACCCAGCTGTAAATTACCCTCAATGCTACGACGCATTGTAGCCTCTTTCAGCTCATTGTTTTGGTTAGCTGACCCTCAACTTTACTGTTTTACTTCACTCTCACCACTCTCATCTGTGTTGTTTTCACATGAAGCTCTTGGTAAGTAAACAGCTGTTAATGCTAATATTTCCTATGTAGTAATTGAAAAAAAACGTACATATAGCACCTTTAAGGAAAGATCATGGTCATGGTTAAAGGAAGCTGTTTGTACATAACGAGATGCGAGCCATTGTCTCTTGTATCAAAGTCAGACATCATACTACGACTGCTTTTGCTTGTGACAGACAACAGTCAGTAAGTGATTGCTTGTGGCCATGATCAGTGTGTGAACGAACAACCAATGCTTTCAGTTGTCTGGTTGGGTGAGTTTAACTTGAGGAGTAGTTACATTTTTGATACATTTTCCTGCTAATTACAGAAGTAACATTTTGAATGCAAGACTTTTACTTGTAGTGGAATACACAGTACTTTTGTTTAAGTAAATGATCTCAGTACTTCATCTACCACTGTTACTGGAATTCACATGAACTGTGTGAAAATAATCTGAAATATCAGTTAATGGGAAGCATAGTGAATAGGTATGATACTGCAAAAGGTTGTTGCTACATTAAATCAGATTTTGAGTGCATTTTCATAGTATTTTAATTGAAGTTATGTATTTAACCGATTCTTTGGAGATGTGGACTTGCACACATTAAGTCATTAAAAAACAACACTCCAGGAACTGGAACAGTCTTTTTATCTGTATATATATATATATATATATATATACAGAAAGCTATCCAGTCTATCCACTGCTTCTTTTCTTAACCCTTCCTCCAGTTGCACTCGTGGGCAAAAGGCTAAACACAATGATACAGTGAAGAGGAATGCTGGAACCGTCAGATCTAATTTACAGGTGGACAGGTGTAGAAGTCAGGGGAGGTGGTGGTGAAGGAGTCCACACAGGCTTCTTCTTTCACTGTGCTTCAGTTGTACAGTACCGTAACTATATCGGGATCCAGAGAACTCCTTCATAATACAGCTGTTTTTCCCCTCACAGGACCATCCCTAACCACCTTGGCTGGACTTTCTCCAGTATTCTGCAACAATTTCATGAGAAACCTTTAATTTAACTTACCCAATGTTCTTTCTGTGAGAGCTCTTTTCACTCACCAAATACTTCCTTCTTTAGACAACAAAGCTCATTTTTAGTCCTGACTGCCGCAGTACCTTACAATCAAATGGTGCTCATTTTTAACCCACATTCTTAAACTTTCACCTTTGGTTTACCACATGAGAATTGGTATCCCTGCCAGCTTCCATCATTTAAATGTTTTAACTTTTTGATTTCTGAATTTTTTGGGCCAGGACAAAAAGAAATATTAACAGGCCCCTTTGGTCATGGTTAGGTGAATCACAAAGCTGTTTACAAACCAATATCCTATATTAGACCATTTAATCCTCTCCGTGTTCTTGGTACTTCATCACAGCTCACAGAGTACGATAAAATTGGTCTGCAGTTTCTATTCATTTTCATAAGTTGTGTGTGATATAACAGTGCCAATACACTGGGCTCATCCCCAAATCTTTACCTAAATGTGCTTGTTTTGTACAAAACATTGAGATTTACCTGACATAAAATATAGTTTTAGATGAATTAATAAACCTTTAAAGTAAAGTAGCTCTAATCAATATTTTCAAAATAAGAAATGGATGAAACAACTACATGTAATATGAAAGGAGTCACTTGCTGTGAAAAAACCCACAGAGAATTACCACCTAACTCTGCAGTTCTCTTCAGATCTACAGAGCTTTTTAGAATCCTTCAGCTCATTGTTTTGGCATCATAGCCCACAACCTTACTTTGTTTGTGGTTCACTCTCACTGCCCCCAATAACAATATCAATATCAAACCAGGAGTGTTTTTGTGGACGGATGAAACATTGCAGTTGACAGCTAGCTACAGAGACCTCTGGGAGAAGACAAGTTTAGACTAGGACAGGGCACATTCTCTGTGGCTGAATCACTTGTCTTTGGAGAAACATGTCCCTGTGAGGATGTAAAGCTCAGGTCTGAGGCCTGAGAGCAACACATTAGCCATTAGTCTGATTGAGAGGTTGAAACAACATCACTTTAGGCTGTCGCACACGTATAGATTTCAGGTCAATCAAGCAGGAATGAGAATATTGTCACAAGCTGCCTCCGAAAAACAAGGTGTAGGTTTTCTATGGTGTGAGAATTAAGTGCTTAACTTGCTTTGAAGGAAATTTAATCTTTGGATGATTCCAATTCTATTTCAAGATGGTTTGAATGTGTGGATTCAGTTTTTTTAATAATGTTGTCATGTATATCTGGGCCTTTTAAAAATATTTTCTACACCACATTCCATTATTTTTTATTAATCTCCTTTTACTTTTACTATCTGGAAAGTGCACATGGGGAACTCAAATCCCTTACCAAAACCCAACCATCCAGTGGACTGCAGAAGATGCAAAATAATGAGAAGCTAACAACTGGTGTAATATCAAAGGCATCTAAAACAGCAGACAAAAGCCTTGTGGATGAGTTCTTACCCCACCCCTGAACCTGACCTTTCCTGCTAGTAAAGGCAATATCCTGTGGTTGATCTTTTCGTTTCCCTCAACCAACAGAAAACAGATGTGGAGCTCAAAGCCTAAAAGGAATCTACATGGATGCAATTTAGGTTTTTGCCTTTGACTTGCAAGAGAATCAAGTAACTAAGTCAATGAGCAGACACTGACACAAGGGCACAGAATCAACTTACAAATTAAAGAGTAGTCCACCAATTTAGCATGATACTCCTATAACACTTTTGGGTTCATGATGGACAGTTTAAAGAACGGATCGAAATTGATACAGGAGAACCAGAGATATTCAGCGATTCAGGTGTGTTATGCTAGTATCAGCTGATGTAGCCTCAAGCCTCTGGCCTCTGGCAGAGATGAGGAGCGGGCTACAGAAGTCTGGCAAACTCACTTCTTTCTAACTCACTTTCCTTCTAACCCCCAGGTTCTTTTTTTACCTTTCACACTTGTACTCACTGAGTCAAATGGCATCAATTGAGGACTTTATCAGCTTTTCCGCATCTCCCACTGGAGCCACAAATGGCACAACTTTTCTGATGTGTAAAATTGGTGAAGTTCCCCTTTAACTTTAGCAGACAGGTATACATCATTACAAGAAACAGTTGAAACAGTTGATTAATCAATTATTCAGTAGACTTTATCCTCTAGGGAACATACAGTATAGGTCTGTACAACATTTCATTCAATCCAGCAGATAGTTGTTGAGATGTTTTAGTCTGGTTTACATTAATGGACTGACCAACTGACTGAATTGCCATCCCATGAGTCAGACCCAGAAACTAAAACTGAAAAGCAAGCAATTTGAGTATGTTAGCCTGGGCTCTGCAAAATTGCGAAGTGAATTTTTCATTATTTTTGAGTTTCATATTCCAGATAAATTGATAGTAAAAATAATCTTGACTTGAAACCTGTAATGTTTTATTGTTGACATACCACAACTGAATGAAACTGACCCTGTATCCATGTGATGGAAGTGATGTGATGGGTTTGTGTGTAAAAGTCACAGCTGTCGACTGTGCCACATTGCACACTGCTGAGTCAAGCCGGCTTCCTCTCTGAAGCATTTGGCCTGGGTCATTCATCCTCAATGTGTTGTTAGCACTCACTCTCAACTGCTTCAGCTGTCAATAACCTTGGCAACTACTTAAGCAAAACTGGCTTTGTGTGTGTGTGTGTGTGTGTGTGTGTGTGTGTGCGTGTGCGTGCGTGCGTGTGTTTGTGTGTGTGTGTGTGTGTGTGTGTGTGTGTGTGTGTGTGTGTGTGTGTGAGTGTGAGTGTGCCTGTGTGTGTGTGTGTGTCCACGCAGATATGCCTGCAAACCAGAGAGTAAAGATTTGGCCAAATCAAAATTGCCATTTGCTGCACTCAGGTTACACTGTGGTGAAACCTCAACATTGTTAGGGTGAATTCACCACTCCGGTTGAAGTACTTGTGATAGTTGACAGTCTATAGTTGTGCATTGCTGGCCCACAGAGCCAGCTGCTGCTACTTCCAAGTCAGATCTCAGGCCTTTGGTGACGGGAGGGGGACTCTCCTTGAATTTCGGGGGTTGTCAGTGTACATGTGTTTTTGGCCGGGGACCCATCAGTAGCATCTGTCAAAGCACGTCACCAGGGGAAATCTTGTGGTGTTAATTGTAATTATGACTGACTACAAGGTTAATTACAATTATTACTAACTAAAATGTAATTTTTACGCCTGCATTTTGTTCAGACTAACAAATTGAGGATTTAGAAATCAGTCCCAAGAGTGGATAAATCTGAAAGTGCCTGGCTTGTGTTTTACTGTGAACAGGGGAAATTAGATTTTAGAATACTATGATATAAGCTTGCTCAGACAGGTTGAGAGCTATGAGTCAGTAAAGGTAGGAAGATTACTTTCTGTTGCCTCTAACCCACTCTGGGATCAGTTATTTTAAATGTAGGAACTGTATCACCAATTACACTACGCAGGTGTTATCAATAACCTGCATTCCCATTTATCAGACAACACTGTGATCATAAAATAGAGAGACATGATCGATGTCTAAGTACAGCAGCAGAGTAAATACTGTTTGCCTGGTTAACAGTGATTAAATTGCAATTTGTGTTTGTTGTAAATAAGAACTACTAAATTGTGAGTTCAGGTGTATAAAAAAAATTTTTTATAGGCAATTTGCAATTTTTTAGACACTGTTTGTGGATGGAGACCAGTGTGAGCGCGCATCATTTTCAAACATCAAAGCAGTACTCCAACGAGTTACTATGCACTTCAATAAAGTCGGCTCACTCACAAGAAACAAAAAGCATGGTCTTAATCAAAGAAGCAGAGACTGAGACATCTTCACATTTATTCCTGAGAATGGGAAAGGCATTGAATCCTAATTTTCCCACAATTCAACCAACAGCATTTTTCATTACACCCTCACTGGCTTGTAAATGCCCACATCTTTGAAATTTCGCTAGCCCAGTTTGTAACGTGGGATTTCTGTAAAAACACTGCATACTCCAAGCCCAAGCTAGACCCTGATGACATCATCAGGGTCTAGCTTTATGTGTAAAGTCAGTGGCCTGTCCCTTTAATTGTGTCTTCTTACTTAGATAACTTCAGACTCTAAAAGTAATAAATATTTGTCTCAAGCTGACATTATTGAAATTCGCCAAAAGCTGCATTATAACCACTTCAAAAAGAAGGTAATATATCCTTTTTAATATTGTTGCCTTCTTTTACATGTAACATGACTTCCAAACTCTAGTTCTGTTTAAACAGTAATGTGTAATTTACTGATAAAAAAACAACAACACACATGCAGCTTTCCACACTTAGCATATGAGAGTATGTAGATTGTCTGCTGTCTTCACCCACTTTTTTTCCTGGAACGCTTTGCTACACTATGACCAACTGTTGACACTGCTGAGTTCACTCTGAGAGCAACCTGATGTTGTGAAGTCTTGCATGTGAAACAACTGAGCGCAAAGATGGTCCTCCACGTAACCAGCGCGGTTTTCATCCCACTTTCTCTCTAATGAGCTGGTTACAAAACATGAGCAAACCTCATTTTGGCCCAGAGCCAGAGTGAGAGACAGAGAGAGAAGAGTTAGGAGATGATGGCAGCAACAGACATGTTGTGAGGGAGGAGGAAGAGGTTACTGAGCTGGTTGCTAAAGACAAGCACATGTCTCTATATCGAAGCTCAGCTCTGACTCTCTCTGTCTGCCCGTGTCTTGTCTCCGGCTTCTATTTGAGAGGAGACTGTGGCCTGGCACTGAGTCGATTTGGCATCTAATATCTCCTATCATATGGAAACGTTAGTAGGCCTAGTGTAAATCATAACTTACAAACACTTTGCCCTCTCCCCTCCCAACATCAACCCCAGACTTAGCAGCACAAACACATCCCACTCCCCTCCTCTTTTTTTCTCTGTATGTTGGCTTGATTTTGTTGTCAGTGGCCTCTGCATAGAATCGCATCTCTGCCTCTGCATCAGATTAGGGCCTGTGGCAAACATCGCAGACAATACGCCTTTGTCTGCGAGCCTGTGTGAGTCTATCTCAATAGCTCACAGTTACATAGAAAAGCCCGTTGGGTGTTTTACGAGGACATGATAATGATACAGTGAAGAGAAATTATGATCTTTTCCCCTCTTGCAGTTATATGCCTGATGGCAGTAACAGCTCATCATCTTTTTACATCAGCCAGCAAGAAGTTAATTTACTTCAGGATGGAGTGAGGCAAGCATACAAGAGCTCTCGTATGCCACCAAATAGGCCTCTTTAGGTATCACTTACTTAAAGTAATAACAAATTCTTGTCATTATTTGCAGAAGTGGTGTCTTAAAATTGCCTTTTCTGACCAAACAATGGCTAGCCCTGATTCTCATAACAGTATCTATCACCTGGATCCTGGATGGCTATATTATGGAATCTGGGGGTTTCAGTCACACAGTTGATCAAAAAATTGGGGAAGAATGTGGAGAGTATGACCTCACAGCGTGGTAGGCAATCTTCCTAGTGAAATTTAAGGTGAAAACCACTGCATGAGATGGGTTTAAAGTAAAAAAAAATTAAATAATGCTGACAGAAAAATGTCTCTTAGACTAAATTTAATACAAACTATTTAAAATCAAAGATGATTGATAGTGGCAGCATCGGGCGCACCACATCTGAGTAGCGCTCCAGTCGGTAAGAGAAAAAGAAATCCCACGCCATCGTTGATGGTTTGAAATTAGTTGTTGTCTTCATTTCACCACACCATTCTTGTTGCTTTTCGCTCGACTGACATTAGTTTTCTCTACTTAAAAGTCTCTAAGAAGATTGCCTACCATCCAGTGAGTTTTTATTTTCAACATTGTTTCCATAGAATTTTATGAGTATATGAGACAAAACAAAGCTCTGAATGACTAAAATATCAAGGTTCTAGGAGATAGTGGTCAAAAGATGATCCTAGGTACAGTATGACGATCCAAGACCCGTCACCAGCAAAACCAAAAATTATTAAAAAACAATTACATTAAACTAAAAAGAAAAAGCAATCAATCAATCAAATGTTTAATTCCGTTTAATTGAAGTAGTACTCCCCACAATTTAACATTGCACTCCTATAAAGTTGTCAGACTCACAATTGGCCAGTTTAAAAAAAAAAAAAAAGGATCAAAATCGATGCAGCAGAACCATGACTATCACCTTTTTTATTTATTTTTTATTGTTTATTTTTTAACCTGGTGCCTACCTTGCCCACAATGCAACTTGACCGCTGCTAGCCTCAAACAGAGTTGAGGAGTGGTCTGATAAGCTTCTCTCTTTCTAACTCTATACCCCCAGATTTTTTTCATTTTCAAACTTGTAGTTTTTGGCCTCAAGTGATGGGAGTTGTGCAAAATTTATCAGCTTTCATGCAGCTCCCTCTGGAGCCACAAAAGGCTTTATATTTTTTTTTATATAAGTAGTAGTACTCCCCAAGACCTTGATAAAAATATCAAAAACTTTGATGATTTCAATATGAATTAACTTTTTTTGTCATTAATTAGTTGGTGTTTAATAAGGTCTATTGCCCTCTTTTTACCTATCTCCCACCTTCCTTTCTTCCTAAACTGCTGGTATTTGTTTAGTCATACAGGCAAAATGATTGATTTTTTTTTTTTAAATTGATTTTGTCACTTTTTCAAATAAAGTCAAGCCATTTATTGCTAAGAGGAAAATGGACAGATACACATTTTGCATCAAATGTTTCTCCGTTTGCTTGGCATGAATCCTTACATTTTTAGACCATTTTAATGACATTCATGTAAACACATAACAGCAGTAAATTAAACATTACATCGAGACTAAATACACTTTCAAACTTGAAGGCAAATAAAAAAGAATCAAAGTGTTGGGGTAAAAAAAAAAAAAAAAAAAAAAAACAACCTGTCCCTTTCCATTGTCCAGAGAGTTTATCTTGTTTTGAGATAATGAAATCAGTCTCACCATCCCCCTCCCACAAGTTGACTGACCTCCTGTGACCTGGGCAGGGCTCCCCCAGAAGACCAGAGCTACAACCACCATTGTTCTGTTGTAGGCCGATAGACAATGATGATGTTACTGCTAAAATGCTTTTGGGAAATTCAGTTTCCGATGAGTCAGAATGTGAGTTAAGGAGTGTGTGAACAGCTCGGCCAGCACATAATGGGAAGATCTTTGTACTGTGCTAGCGATGACACATCATGCATCACGTGGGGTTCACTGTATACAAGACTGAATCTGTTTAAGTTTTCCTCCCTTTTTGGAGATAATGGAGCTGGCTATGGTCTTGTGTTTCTTCTTCTTCTGCAGTTTAAGCATTACAACACAGAGGTACACAAATAGGAATAGGGTTGTTAGGGCCTAGTTGCATGACTTAAAAATAGTTTTCCTGAGTAAATCTACTGTGTTTCCACTGCAAATGTGCATTCCTGCTTTAGATGAAGGAGAGTGCCTCGAGTGACTGATGAGGTCAATCGGCCTGTAATGAGCTTGTCAGTTATTTTACCGTACAGCTCTTAAAATGGCTTGTTAAACACACATCAGCCTCCACTCTGTTTTCCACTGACGTGTGTTTTTAGAGGCCATACGATGTGAACGTGTTATTTTGACGGCAGCGCTACAATCCACCATGACCTCGGGTTTTGTGCTGGGATTCGAGAGTCCACTCATAGCTGCTCTAGTATAAAGCTAGGGAAGCGCAGGGTGTGGGGGTGAAATGTGCTAGCCCCCACTTCCAAACCTCACCCTCCAACCTGGGCAAGATGTGAGCCTATTTAACCTCACACACTTGAGGGAGAATGAACAGGACACCTCGACAGGATGAAACAACAGGCGTTAAAACAAGCAGAGACTGTCCTGTGCTGTCCTTATTCCAGAAGCAATGGATTAAGTGAAGGGCTCTACAGATCAATGTAGGCAAGCATCTCTCTCGTTCTTCCACTTCTTCCGGCTTCTGAAGTGCAGACTGTGAACGATCGCGGTTTTGTCGTGGCATTGCTCAACACGTAGCTGCCTTTTACAGCCCCCTAAATAGCCATGAAAGTCTTAGCAATCAACAGCACACCCTACCTCTCTGGGCTCGGGGTAGACCAATTATTGGTCTGGCTAATTAGCGGTTCCGATGTATGTAATGTATGAAATTCATTTTTTTCAGACTAAACAATTAATTTCAAAAAACAGATTAATTTATGGTATGGTAATTTTTAGTTGCAGCTCCATTATTGACTACATTACTAATAGGCTTAACAGGAGAACGTATCAATACATTTAATGATTACTTGCAGCCTAACACTGATACTCAAAACTAATATAGTGCCTAGTCATGGCACACAACCTGCTCTGTGGCAAGTATATGATCTCACTTAAAGTACATCTGCGTGAATGATATATTGAAGAATAGCATGTGTGTGTGTTTTTCTTAAAAGAAAAGGGACAACAAAACCTTTCAAGAAAGTTTGATATTTCCTGATACTGTTATTATGATTTCCTGTTTCCTGTGCCTAAAAATTAAATTGGGCTCAAAAAACGCAAGATGGTTTTGACTGACCTTAAGGAGAAATCCACAGTGTTAGCTATCTAAAACATTAATGGATAATGCAAGGTGTTTGTGTCAGTCCCTCAGGATCAAAGAGCAAGTTTCACCATTTTTAGCCTACATTACGTTCATCAGTTAGAACGATAGACGCCTTCAGAGAACAAGCAGAGAAACTAATTTATACGTCTTCAATAGACCAGACTGTGCTGCAGGCACAAGATATGCTGCAGCATCCCCTCAGGTTTTTTCAGCTTGAAAAACCTCTTGCTGTATAACTCTGTAACTCCACCACCCACAGTCAAGCATCCAAACATCCATACTCTCTGGGCTGTATAAAGGTGTGGGAAATGTAGGAAATCAACTAATTGAAGTGAATGAGGTAAGTTCGTAAACCAAAACAACAGTTCATCCCAAAATAACTTCAGAAACACATTGAGAACACATTGACGAGGGTACTTACTAAACGTTAATGTACAAAAAGATTTGCAGTCAGTCAGATATTGTGGAAAACTTTGTGCTGACTCTTAACTATAGTATATTCAGCAGCAGGTCAGAGATGTATACAGTGCTTAAGGGAAAGGCAGCAGCTACCCTTTATCGACAGCCACTGAATTCCAGTGCAAATATTTTTCAGCCAAACCACCGAGGCCCCACAAGCCTCCCTCTACCCCACCATACCTAATGCATCCCCATCATGAGGTGACAGGCTGTTGAATGGCTTCATTGGTACAGTACAGTGTCTTAGCTCAGTGAAATGAGGGTCAGAGTGGGATGAGTTGGGGTTGAAGGCATTCTCTTTTTTTCTTCTCCGACTTCTGAGTTTACTCAGTAGGAGTGGGTGGTTGTGGTGGAGGAGGAGGAGGAGGGTGGTGGTGGGGGGCTCCTCCCCCTCCTTAGAGTCAGTCAGACTTCGCCCTCCTCACCCTCTCCTCCAACCCTCCTCTCTGTCCCTGTACGCTAGACTTCATCGGTATTCGCTTTAAAAAAAGCCCCCCCCATATACCCCTCCAACACACACACACACCACACACAAACACACAACCCGGTCGCTCCTCTTCCAGTATTTGATTCATTAAATTTTCTGTGGATTTCCAGAAAAGAGGCAAAAAAGAAACTAGATCAATAAAGTGGGGCCTGTGCACAGAGGCGATGTGTGAAAACGGGGGCTACAGCAGCATGCATACAACAGCACACAGGGGCTGGGGTTGTGGAGATGAAAGTGACATGGCCACTATGGGTCTCTGAACGCTGCAGAGCAGAGCCCCCGAACTGAGGCTGAATGAGCTGAATAGGCTCATCCATTCTTTACTCCTTTCACTCTCCGTAGGCCCTAACTGTTGGAACTCTTCATCCCTTACAATAGGCAAATGCACTAAAACTTTTTCTTTTTTTCTCATGCAAATCACCTCAGCCCTGCCTGGGTTTTACATCATGTGAAGCGGAAAACACACACACATGTATTCTTACTCAATTTTAAAAAAGATCACAAATGTTGTATTATTTAAAACTTTACACATTCATTCTTTAAAAAAAGAACAAACACTTGAATTATTCCTAAAGCTCCTTTTCTTGATCTTATACCCCAACGATCTTCCAAACTCTCTAGGTCTGTGTCTCATCAGCATGCAGGACCCATTTGATTTTCAAATGTGACTTATATGGAAAAAGCTTTTACAAAAAACACATATTTTCTTTTGCACTAATATGCAGGTCAAAACAAAGAACAAAAAAGTGGGACTCGAAAGTCCACACATGAGTTTGGAGATCATTAGCAGCGCCTGTTAGATAGGGGTAAAAGCCAATGGCAAATATAGCTGGTTAAGGGGCCCACAAAGGCGTCAAGTGTTTGTTGACTGCTCAGCCAGGAGAGCAAATAGTAAACCTTGAATCTTTCATCAATAAGTACACATCTCCCACAGCCCTGTCAGAGGCAGTAGGTGTCCATGCTGCTACTGCATTCCTGACACTTTCTGCCTGATGGTTTGTTTCTTTGCTTAGTGGCATTAAGAGATTAAAAAGTAAAGTGCTCCAAAAGTGAGGAAAGAGTGTGTGGGTGACTGCAGTAGTGCAGTGGGTGACATTGTAATTGTTTTCATTCTGAGGATACAAAGCTGAAACCCTGTGAAAAAAGCAAAGAAAGGTGTTTTCTTCTTAATTTGTAGGGTAGTTTCACCGGATTTTTATCTGAGATTTAAGCATCAAAATCCAGCAGCTTTACAGTTCAGAGACTTCAATGGAAAGCACCGCAGTCGTTTCTGTAAAACTATTAAAAGCCATGTAGAGGGATTGGCGCCGAGCTTTCTGATCACATCTCTTCCCATACGGATCAAGTTGCAGGAGAAAAATTTTTTGGATTCCTGTGTCAGATAAGTTCAAAGTGCAAATGAGATGTGAAGCTGCCCTAAGCCGCATCTGCCGTTGACACGCAAGGCAACAGAAAAGGAGGAGAGGGGGAGAAAATCAAAAGTCCAGCACTTTTTCACAGCCTTGCAGAATGGACATAAAAGACATAGAAAACACAGAACATACAAGCAAAATTAAAGCAACGTCTCCCCAACTCCACTGCTGTCAGCATCACCACAAAGTGTCCTTACCGTCTCTGCCCTCTCTTTTCACGTCGAAACCGAAGCTCTTCCACTCAGTCTTTCTGTCCGAGGAAAACTTTGCCTGGAGTCGGATTCCCGTAAACTAGGACTAAGCTGGCACCACCATTGAACGCAAAAAGCGCAAACAAGCCTCTGCGGACTTGACGCGAAACTCCATGAACCGAGTTAAGAAAAGTTTGGAAACACGCAAAGTTTGCAGGGCATTACCACCCCTTCTGTTCAGTGCGGAGCAGAAGTCGCGTTTAACTTTTTCTTACAATCCATCTTCTCCAAGAGGTGCGCTCTTGCGTGCGTGCTTTGCGCGCTTCCTCAGCAAACTAACATGATGCCTAAAGGATCGGTTTTTCTCTCGCGTCGCCTGCTCATAAAAGTTTGGGATTCAAAAGCGGTTTGGCTTCACTGGGCAGTTGTTGCAGAAACATGCGGTGGTGTTGAGATCTTCAAGCTGCTGATCTGTTTTCACCCCCCCCCACACACACACACACACACACACACACACACACACACAGACCCACACACACACCCCTTTACCATCTCCTCCTCTCTCACTCGCCTTGCTCCCTGGTGAGTTGGGCCATTTGCTGCACCAGATGGGCCGGGCTAACTCAATCCAGCAGTTGTAGACGGGGGAAAAGTTAGATAAAGTTTCATTTATTGCTCGATTGTTTTTTCCACGGACTTTATAGTTATGAATGTCTGTTGGAACCAGTTTTGTCCGGGTTTTACAGTTGAGCTACCACAGTTGGAAAACACAAATTGAAATTCCAGCGGTAGTGCTCGAGAAACCAGTGCGCTTGTTGACAGCATTACATCAAGTTTCTTTCAGTTGGAGCTCTCGGGGCTCTAATTGTATTTTTTCTTTAGGAGCAATGATTTTTTGGGGTGGGGGAGACGGATAATCAAAGCATCCTCTGATCTTGAACAAACCAAACTCACATTTACCAACAAATACATCCAAACCCTATGGTTAAAGCCATAGCTTGTTGATTTCAAAAGTAGACAGCAAACAATCTTCATAATTCGTGCTTTGTTTATTCGGATCCAGGCTTTTCATCTTAGCTGGAACCTTTGATTCAGCAGTGCAGCAGGGCCAGTCCTGCAGTAGGCAGTGATGTGTTGCGGACAAACAGCATTTATCATGTGATTCATGTGGACTTCACCTAAAGTCACCCTGTTCTTGACTGTGCATTTAAATGCTCATTTAGTTTATAAGTAATGGTTAGTTTTGAGGAAAGTAAAGAGACGAAAAAAAATCATGAAAGGGGTGGATTCAGATCCTTTACTTGAGTAAAAGCATCAATACCACAATATAAAACTACTCCATTATCAGTAAAAGTCCTGAATTCAGAATCCCACTTTGGTTTAAGCGCAGAAGTTTTATCAGCAAAATGTACTTACAGTATTTAAAGTAAAATTTCTCATTATCCAGAAAAAATGGCCCCATCAGTTTAATTATTTATTATGTTGATTATTAATGCTGATACATTTCTGTGCAAACAGGACTTCGGTGTTGTAGCAGGTCATGGTGAAGAATTTAAATACCTTTGGGTAGTTCAAGGTATGATAATGCATCATAATTTATAAAATGGCCATATGTTTTAAATAAGATCTTAATCTGCAAAGGAACCAGTAAGTACAGGCATTTTTGTAGAGGAGTTAAATGTGCAATATGAATAGAATAGAAAATGGAAATACTCAAGTAAGGAAAAAGGTCCTCAAATTTCTACTTAAGTATAGTATTTGAGCAAATATACCTTATGTTCCACATCAAAAGATGGGACTCAGTCAGGCCCGGTTTAACCAGACGTGAGGGCAAGTTAGACTAATCTGCAGGTTTATCTTTGTCTAATTGATGAATTCAAGTAATGGATAGTAGTTATCATATTTTCTTCAATTGTAATAGCACAATGTCTTTGTGCTTGTAGGACAACACCGACTATTCTGCACCATGCAACTGGGCACTCAACCCCAGCCATTGTACATCTTATAACTGTATTATATCTAATACAGTGGATGTTGTAGTTGACTATAGACCTATAAGACTAAAGGATTGTGGGTACTGAGTTTACTTCCAATGAATCGAGTGCCTGTTGTCAGCATGGTGTCCATGCAGTACTGTGTAATTTAGTCATGTGTGATATGCACCATAATGACAGCACTTTGGGGGCCTTTGGTGTTCTAGAGTCACAGGTCTGGTAATCCAGCCATATCAACACCACAACTGTCAATACCACAGACTTCCAACAGCTGACAGTCAAGTCCCAAAGAAAGACAAATCGTTGCTATATGTAACATACTATACTCTACAGCATATGGCCCTAAACCA